>NW_024502791.1:4096121-4097384 GCF_017590055.1 Onychostruthus taczanowskii
GGCGGCCGGACCCTTCCCCGCACGCCGCCACCTGCGGGGCACGGGCGGCCGCGGAGCCGCACGCCCTGTCCCTACACACAGGCGGGCTGCTGGGGGTGCCAGGGCTGCTGGCAGCCAGTCTTAACACCCTGGTTAAGTCTTTTATTTCTTCTTTTAAAAATCAATTTTAAAAAAGGACGGGGAAGCAAGAACGGAGGGAAGTCACTTCTTGAAATTCTGTGTTTCTTACAGAGTGACACTGCGGTGAGCGTTTGTCCCAAGGTGAAACACATACAGGCTCCTCTGAAGAGTTATTTAAAAATGAAAATCTACAAGTCATTAGTCCAAATATCTCTGTGTAATAGCTGCAAAGACTACAACGGCACCTTGAGCTGTAAAATGGCCCTCATACAGTAAATACCAGCCTAATCCTTTCCCTCTTGCCATCAGCTCCAGGGCCAGTATGTAATGTAGCACAGAGGTTACCTACCACATTCCTCTCCCTGTGCGTGCTGCATGGACTCCTCCCGTCTCAAGTATGTGCTGCCAGAAAGAGCAAGTGGATCATTTCTCACCAGAGCCTGTGGACTGAGCCTCCTGAATTTGAAAATCCCACGGCTGTATGAGCTGAAATAAGTAACTTTTAGGCCATTTCAGGAGTTAGTACTAGGTCAGTTACTACTATAAGTAGTAGTTTAGTGTAGTTATCAAACCCTGTATTAAAAAGACTTCATCTTTACCGGAACGAGTTCAAGTATAAGTGAAGTGTTCACTAGGAAAGTCATCTAAAATCTCATAAAATTCAGCAAGATCTTCAACCGTTCTGGCTGGTACTAATTTTACATGGCTATAATTCTCTATGAATGTTCTTATGTACACAAATGTAAAATAAATACATATTTCCCAGTGTTATTGTTCTCACCAGGCTATATGCATACACCTTTTGTGCACTTATTTATCACAAATTCAAAGTATAAAAAGGTCTGCTACATCCCAACTAGGAAATCACTTGTCAATTTCTACCAGTAGTTCTATCTATAGTTTTACTGTCTTACCAAAAAATTAAGACACAGATTGAGAAAATATTTCTTATCAGAAGTATTACTAACATACAAATACAACAAAAAGCGAGGCACACTTTAGTTTAGATGTTACTTTGCAGCCTGTGGTCTCTCTTGTCAGCTGTCAGAAATCTTCACTAGAGAAAAGCCAGAAGGCCAGAGTCAGTCCTGCCAGTGTTACCAAATGGAGATGACAGTTTGTGCCCTTGGATGCTTGAGGGAG
>NW_024502791.1:4097909-4397516 GCF_017590055.1 Onychostruthus taczanowskii
GGCGGGCGGCCGGACCCTTCCCCGCACGCCGCCACCTGCGGGGCACGGGCGGCCGCGGAGCCGCACGCCCTGTCCCTACACACAGGCGGGCTGCTGGGGGTGCCAGGGCTGCTGGCAGCCAGTCTTAACACCCTGGTTAAGTCTTTTATTTCTTCTTTTAAAAATCAATTTTAAAAAAGGACGGGGAAGCAAGAACGGAGGGAAGTCACTTCTTGAAATTCTGTGTTTCTTACAGAGTGACACTGCGGTGAGGGCGGGCGGCCGGACCCTTCCCCGCACGCCGCCACCTGCGGGGCACGGGCGGCCGCGGAGCCGCACGCCCTGTCCCTACACACAGGCGGGCTGCTGGGGGTGCCAGGGCTGCTGGCAGCCAGTCTTAACACCCTGGTTAAGTCTTTTATTTCTTCTTTTAAAAATCAATTTTAAAAAAGGACGGGGAAGCAAGAACGGAGGGAAGTCACTTCTTGAAATTCTGTGTTTCTTACAGAGTGACACTGCGGTGAGCGTTTGTCCCAAGGTGAAACACATACAGGCTCCTCTGAAGAGTTATTTAAAAATGAAAATCTACAAGTCATTAGTCCAAATATCTCTGTGTAATAGCTGCAAAGACTACAACGGCACCTTGAGCTGTAAAATGGCCCTCATACAGTAAATACCAGCCTAATCCTTTCCCTCTTGCCATCAGCTCCAGGGCCAGTATGTAATGTAGCACAGAGGTTACCTACCACATTCCTCTCCCTGTGCGTGCTGCATGGACTCCTCCCGTCTCAAGTATGTGCTGCCAGAAAGAGCAAGTGGATCATTTCTCACCAGAGCCTATGGACTGAGCCTCCTGAACTTGAAAATCCCACGGCTGTATGAGCTGAAATAAGTAACTTTTAGGCCATTTCAGGAGTTAGTACTAGGTCAGTTACTACTATAAGTAGTAGTTTAGTGTAGTTATCAAACCCTGTATTAAAAAGACTTCATGAGGCATCTTTACTGGAACGAGTTCAAGTATAAGTGAAGTGCTTTACCGGAACGAGTTCAAGTATAAGTGAAGTGTTCACTAGGAAAGTCATCTAAAATCTCATAAAATTCAGCAAGATCTTCAACCGTTCTGGCTGGTACTAATTTTACATGGCTATAATTCTCTATGAATGTTCTTATGTACACAAATGTAAAATAAATACATATTTCCCAGTGTTATTGTTCTCACCAGGCTATATGCATACACCTTTTGTGCACTTATTTATCACAAATTCAAAGTATAAAAAGGTCTGCTACATCCCAACTAGGAAATCACTTGTCAATTTCTACCAGTAGTTCTATCTATAGTTTTACTGTCTTACCAAAAAATTAAGACACAGATTGAGAAAATATTTGTTGTCAGAAGCATTACTAACATACAAATACAACAAAAAGCGAGGCACACTTTAGTTTAGATGTTACTTTGCAGCCTGTGGTCTCTCTTGTCAGCTGTCAGAAATCTTCACTAGAGAAAAGCCAGAAGGCCAGAGTCAGTCCTGCCAGTGTTACCAAATGGAGATGACAGTTTGTGCCCTTGGATGCTTGAGGGAGTGCAGTTGCCAAAAGGCGAGGTCACCTGCCACATCCTGGCACAGAAGGTGCTGTTTGCCCTGTTTACTGTACTCTGCTGGCTATTTTGGAAATGCCCTGGGTAATCTAAGGAGACCATCTCAGCTGCACCTCCTGAAGGGGCATGGGTTGGACTTGATGATCTTGAAGGTCTCTTCCGACCTAGTCATTCTGTGAATTCTGTCAATTCTGTGACTTCTGTGTAGCTTCTTCATTTTTGCAGCTGGAATGGTTACCTTTCCTCTTGTAGTGAGCAGAGATCATAAGGAGTTCACAAATGCTTTTATTAATTCTGACTGATATCTCACCAGTAGAAAACTGGTTACTTTGCCTGACCCAGCATCTCTATATTTCTGAAGTAAAACCAGCACATGACATGAAGTAAAAACAGCACATGACAGAACAACACAGAAATAAATCCACAGTCTTAGCAATGTTATGGCAAATAGTGGTGACCCCATTCAGGCCTCAGTATTAAGTTCAGGACTTCCCAGTTTCTAGCTGACAATCTTTTAAATAGTTTTTCTTAAGCCTTGACTGAAACTTTTGCAGCTTTTTGCCTTGAGTCATGAAAAGAAAATTGCTTTGCTGATTCATAGCGTTTACAGGTACACTGAATGCATTGAACTTTTACCATAGATAATAAGAACTGCCTGAAAATCTGTAAATCAGATGCAAATCTAGAAAAGCCAGAAAATTCAGTTGATATATCCCCTCCATGTTACTACTAATGCCTTTTATGTCATATATTATAAACTCCAGCTTTAAGTAAAAAATCCTGTTTCTTTTGTTTTAAAAAGTCTGGTAGCAAAGGGCATAGAGTCCTTAATGATTAAAAAGTTAGTGAATACACAGTTTACCCAGTTGCTTTTGTTTGAAAGTTCATGGTTACAGAGATCATCACTGTAGTCACTAAATTCTTTCACAGTAAGGGCTGACTTGGTTAGCACACAAAAGACTGGCTGTTCACTTCCAGTAAAACTGTAGTCACACAGCTCCTGTTCCCCTATGTGGAGATTATGAAACAGGCTCGGTAGCTCAAGAATTTTGTAGGTAATTAAAACCCACTGTGGTCTAAGTATCTGTTAAACCAGAGGGGTAGATTTGTAAATATACTCATTTTAAAGATGTTAATATTTGGCTACAGAATAAAGAAAATTGGAACTAAATTATGTATACATTTCAGCCAACCTGTAAATGTAATTATGGTCCTTAACCAGATAAATAGATGCATGGATACATTCATAACTTTTGCTCACTCTTTTTTGTCTACAAATTAATAATAATAAATTAAATAGTCTTTTTGTATTAGAAATAGTAGAATTAGTGCTAACAAATTTTTGCTAGTGCAGAGTATTATTTTTGTGCTAAGCATATCTGCGTTATTTTCCTGCCTGTTCTTCAGAAGAGTCTGACAATGTGCAAATGAGGTTTTTTGCAAACCAGGGGCTGTTTTTTCACAGGAGACAGCGCCACATGCTGGCATTGCGAGGCGAGAGCCACCAGGCATTGTGCCGATTTAGTTCTGGTTAATGAATTGGGTATAATCGATTCTGAATTAAGATAGTTTCATCTGAAAGAATTTCTTCTTACTCTATAGGTTCTATCAAGTTCTAATTTCAGGCAAAAAAAAGAGATATTGTTAATGTTAAAATATTTATTGTTTTCATATAAACCACTTTATTCTAGCTCATGGATTTAGTTTATTGTATTAAATCATCCTGATGTGTCAATTATTACTCAATTGTCTTTGTCTTTAACTACATTACATCGAAAATGATCATAGCTCTGGGTACAACATAATCCCCCAAATCCTCTTCAGGAACTCAGCATGCAGGGGTGCCTCTCCAAAGTGCCTACGTACTAATGGAGGCAGTATGGGGAGTAAAGAAAGTGAGTCAAGATGACAGTTTGTGCCCTTGGATGCTTGAGGGAGTGCAGTTGCCAAAAGGCGAGGTCACCTGCCACATCCTGGCACAGAAGGTGCTGTTTGCCCTGTTTACTGTACTCTGCTGGCTATTTTGGAAATGCCCTGGGTAATCTAAGGAGACCATCTCAGCTGCACCTCCTGAAGGGGCATGGGTTGGACTTGATGGTCTTGAAGGTCTCTTCCAACCTAGTCATTCTATGAATTCTGTCAGTTCTGTGACTTCTGTGTAGCTTCTTCATTTTTGCAGCTGGAATGGTTACCTTTCCTCTTGTAGTGAGCAGAGATCATAAGGAGTTCACAAATGCTTTTATTAATTCTGACTGATATCTCACCAGTAGAAAACTGGTTACTTTGCCTGACCCAGCATCTCTATATTTCTGAAGTAAAACCAGCACATGACAGAACAACACAGAAATAAATCCACAGTCTTAGCAATGTTATGGCAAATAGTGGTGACCCCATTCAGGCCTCAGTATTAAGTTCAGGACTTCCCAGTTTCTAGCTGACAATCTTTTAAATAGTTTTTCTTAAGCCTTGACTGAAACTTTTGCAGCTTTTTGCCTTGAGTCATGAAAAGAAAATTGCTTTGCTGATTCATAGTGTTTACAGGTACACTGAATGCATTGAACTTTTACCATAGATAATAAGAACTGCCTGAAAATCTGTAAATCAGATGCAAATCTAGAAAAGCCAGAAAATTCAGTTGATATATCCCCTCCATGTTACTACTAATGCCTTTTATGTCATATATTATAAACTCCAGCTTTAAGTAAAAAATCCTGTTTCTTTTGTTTTAAAAAGTCTGGTAGCAAAGGGCATAGAGTCCTTAATGATTAAAAAGTTAGTGAATACACAGTTTACCCAGTTGCTTTTGTTTGAAAGTTCATGGTTACAGAGATCATCACTGTAGTCACTAAATTCTTTCACAGTAAGGGCTGACTTGGTTAGCACACAAAAGACTGGCTGTTCACTTCCAGTAAAACTGTAGTCACACAGCTCCTGTTCCCCTATGTGGAGATTATGAAACAGGCTCGGTAGCTCAAGAATTTTGTAGGTAATTAAAACCCACTGTGGTCTAAGTATCTGTTAAACCAGAGGGGTAGATTTGTAAATATACTCATTTTAAAGATGTTAATATTTGGCTACAGAATAAAGAAAATTGGAACTAAATTATGAATACATTTCAGCCAACCTGTAAATGTAATTATGGTCCTTAACCAGATAAATAGATGCATGGATACATTCATAACTTTTGCTCACTCTTTTTTGTCTACAAATTAATAATAATAAATTAAATAGTCTTTTTGTATTAGAAATAGTAGAATTAGTGCTAACAAATTTTTGGAGTATTATTTTTGTGCTAAGCATATCTGCGTTATTTTCCTGCCTGTTCTTCAGAAGAGTCTGACAATGTGCAAATGAGGTTTTTTGCAAACCAGGGGCTGTTTTTTCACAGGAGACAGCGCCACATGCTGGCATTGCGAGGCGAGAGCCACCAGGCATTGTGCCGATTTAGTTCTGGTTAATGAATTGGGTATAATCGATTCTGAATTAAGATAGTTTCATCTGAAAGAATTGCTTCTTACTCTATAGGTTCTATCAAGTTCTAATTTCAGGCAAAAAAAAGAGATATTGTTAATGTTAAAATATTTATTGTTTTCATATAAACCACTTTATTCTAGCTCATGGATTTAGTTTATTGTATTAAATCATCCTGATGTGTCAATTATTACTCAATTGTCTTTGTCTTTAACTACATTACATCGAAAATGATCATAGCTCTGGGTACAACATAATCCCCCAAATCCTCTTCAGGAACTCAGCATGCAGGGGTGCCTCTCCAAAGTGCCTACGTACTAATGGAGGCAGTATGGGGAGTAAAGAAAGTGAGTCAGGGATCCATCTGCAGCTGCAGGGCCATGATCTTGCCAGGACCAGGGAGACATAGTGGGATGGCTCCCATGACTGACGTGTTGCAACGGGAGAATTCATATCTTTTATAAAGGACAGGGTGAGGAGGGGGAATTGCCCATTATGTGAGAGGGGAACTGAAGTGTGTGGAGCTCAGTCTGGGGATGGATGAGAAGGGAGATGAGCACATAAGGGTTAACAAGGGATTAACTCTTATTACCACATAAGAGAGGACAGGTAAAGGTGATGTTACACTGGGTGTCTGCCATAAGCCACCTCACTAGGAAAAGCAAGTGGATGAGACACTGTACAAACAGATGGAAGCAGCCCCAAGCTCTCAGGCCCTGGTCCTCATGAGGGGCTTCAACCACCCCAACATTGGCTGGAGGGAACAAGGTAGCAAGGCATAAGCAATCCAGGCACCTGGAGTGTGGTGTTTATAACTTCCTCCTCTGAGAGATAGAGGAGAGAATAAGAACTAGTGATCTGCTGGGCTTCATACCAACACAGAGGTGCTCATTGGGATGTGAAGGTCAAGGGCACTCTTGGTGGCAGACACCATGAGATGTTCAAAATCCTGAGGGCAGGAAGGAGAGGAAAACTGAGTTTAAAAACCAGGACTTCAGCAGAGCAGATTTTGCCTTCTTCAAAGATCTGTTTGGAAGAATCCTAAGAGGTAAGGTCTTGGAGGGAAGAGAGACTCAAGAAGGTCATTTAATATTTAGGGATCACCTTTGCCAAGCTCACCATCCCATGAACAGAAAGGAAGGCAAAAATGCCAGGAGAACTCTGTGGATGAACAAGGAGATCCTAGCAGTGCTCAGACACAGAATGGAAGCATACCGAGGGTGGAAGCAAGGACCAGTAAGTGAGAAGAAAACAGAAACATTGAAAATCCAGGGATCAAGCTAAAACTCAAATGGAATTCAATCTGCCCAGAGATTTCAAGAACAAGAAAGGCTTCTCTAAGTACATGGGAGACAAACATAAGGCTAAAGAAAAGATGGGACCATTGCCTAATGAGACAGGGGACTTGATTATACTGAATGTTGCCTTTGCTCCAGACCTTATTATCATGACCAGCCTTCAGGAATGCCATTTCCAAAGAGCAGGAGGAAGGTTGAAGCAGGAAATATGTCACCTTATCAGAAGAGGATCAGGTCAGTGAACACAGAAGTCAACTTGACATGATTAAGTCCATGGAACCTGACAGGATGCACCCACAAGTGTTGAGAGAGCTGGCAGATATCATTGTGAAGCCACTTCTGGTAATCTTTGATCACTCACTGGGAGAAATGCCCAAAGACTGGAGAAAAGCAAATGTGACTCCTATCTTCAGAAAGGGGAAGGAGGACAACCCAAGGAACTGCAGGCCAAGCAGTTTCACTTTGAACCCTGGGAAGGAGATGGAGCAGTTAATCCAGAAATACATTTTCAGGCACACTTCCTTAATTCTTAATATCTTCTTTAATGACCTGGCTGGTGGAGCAGGGTGTACCCTAAAGAAGTTTGCTGATGACACAAAAGAGGAGGAGTGGCTGATTCACCAGTGAATTGTTCTGCCATCCAAAGAGACGTAGCAGCTTGGAAAAATGGGCAGTCAGGAACCTCATGAAGTTCAACAAGGGGAAGTAGAAACTCCTGTACCTGGGGAGGAGCAGCTCCATGCACAGATATAAATGCTGACAACAACCCATCAGGAAAGCAGCTTGATAGGAAAGGTCCTGGGGGTCCTGGTGGAGTTCAATATGAGCCAGAAAAATGCCCTGACAGAAAAAAAAGGCTGAAATGTATTCTTGTCTGCATAGGGTAAAGTATTGCAAGCAGATCATCCTTTCCTCCCCATCAGCACAGGAGAGACAAGGACATAATGGACAGCATCTAGAAAGGGCCCTGAAGATGCTGAAGAAACTGGAGCATCTCTCCTATGATGGAGGGCAAAGACAGCTGAGACTGTTTGGGCTATAGAAGAGAAGCCTGAGGGGGGATCTCCTTAATGCATATAAAATCCAAAGGGACACTGGCTCTTTTCACTCATGTCCAGTGGCAGGACCAGAGGCAATGGACACAAATTGAAACTGAGGAGATTCCCTGTGTACATCAGGAAACACTTTTTTTTTTTTTTTGTCTGTGAGGGTGGTCAAGCGCTAATGGAGGTTGCCCAGAGCATTTGTGATATCTCCATCCTTGAAGATATTCCAAAGGTGTCTGGACCTGGTCCTGGTCAGCTGGTTGTAAGTGTCCCTGCTTGGGCAGGGGAGTTGGACCAGATGACTTAGATGGCCTTTTAACCTCAACCAGCCTGTGATTTGAACAGTACAATGATTGAACAAACAAATGTATTCTCAATTACACTTCCCAAATGGAAAATAAATTTAAATAAAAATGTTCACTTTAAATGTTTGCCTTGAATACTAATTGCTGGCCGTGGTCTTCACTGAAGTCTGCAGGTACTTTTTTTTAGAAGTACATATTTCTTGCAGAAGTACAACCACATTTGGACTATATGGGTCTTTTGAATATCAGTGGTCTATTTGTTTTGTTAATGAATTCATGGCCAGAGGTTAACGAGATCTTTATATGTCCCACTTACAGTGCATGTTTAGTTCACTAATTCAGGATATACACAAGAAAGGGAATATATATATATATAAAAGATATACAATAATCTAGTTGGAATATTAGTATATTTTTAACTGTATTAACTGCATTAACTGCAGTTGTAGTCAACAAAATGTTGGGAGATGGCCAGGTCACCTATGATTTCTTGATTGTTTTCTTGCTAGCAATAGTTCAACAATGAAATTGTAATAACTAGAACTCTGCTAAACACCAGTCCTTATTCTTCTTTCTGAGCTTTGAAATCGGCTTATATTTCCTGTAGCTTTCTGCTGCTCAAGGGAAATTTGGAAATTACCATGGAAAATTAAGGGATTTTGAAAGATGCTTCCACAAAACAATTTCTTTTTTCAATTAAAACAATGGAAGCCAGAACAGACATTGAAAGAATTAATTTGTGCCAGAAATTATGCCATCTGAGGACAAAGCTCATGCCTGTGAATGGGAGGAGGAGGAATACTTTCTTATGGCTTTGAACATTCCTTCAAGGTTTGAAAACAACTCCATTCCCTTGGTAAGGACTGCATAGAAACTCTTCTTTGCCCTTGGGTTCTTGTGGGTGGTCTATATCATTCCTTCCTCCTGTGATCCCTAAAGTTAATGACCTTCTCCAACTCCTTTTGAGAAATTGAATTTTGCACAGTCCTAGGTCAAGCCTTTGAGTAAATTCCAGAAATCCATCTCTGTGTCTTGTAAAGCTGATATTCTTCATTCGTAGATTGAGTCCTTATAAGAATACGTTCTTCTGGGAGCAATTCAATAGGAATTTTCTGCATCACCACTTCCTCTTGAACAAGGGAAATCAATAATAAGTAGTAAGAATATTAGTAGTGCAGTTATCAGTCATAGTGGATGGCAGGATGAAGTGAGGATTCACTGTTCCAAAAATCTCATAATTTGTGCATAAAGCAAGAGGAAATAGATATATATCCAAAGATTTTGAGGAAACAGGAAACCAATTAGGTAATTTTGAATATGTGGTAAGTCTCATATTGCGTGTTTAAGCAGTCAGATCTGTGGAAGTGTTTGAAGCAAAATTATGGGATAGTTTTACTGAGATTATTCCCAGGCATAAAAAACATAACAGAAAGCATAAAGATGCTTATTTTAGAATTTAGGGATGAAAAATAATTGCTGATATCATCAGTTGTCTCTAAGAAGGATTGAGTTTTTCATTGTTGAGCTACAAATTTATGTTCTGTGTCTTCATGCAGTGCAGAAGAGAAACAAATTCAGAAATACAAAGAGAGAGAAGATGACTCAAACAGAAGGCTTGGAAAGCACCTTTCGCTCTGCTGTTGACAAATAAATATTTGCTACTACATCAAGAGCAGAGAAAAGAAGTCACAATGGAAAATGATAGGAGTTTAGATGCATGGGTGAATATAAAGGACTGAATATTAGAGACATTATGCCAAAGAATTCAGATTTAGACAAACTTATTTTCAAGATGTGAGGATCAACCCCTCAAAGGTGCTCAAGAGATGATCCTGAATAAGATTTCATGCACAACACAAAAGAAAGAAGACTGGATGAGATTTATTAGGAAAATGTTGAGCTTGAGACACCAATAAAGAAAGGTCAGAGGCAAACTGCTATTAGTTGAATGAAAATACTTATTTCCTCCCAGGGACTCTCATCTTCTTCAGGGTCACACAGAATTGGGCAAAACCAAGGCTTCAGTAATTCCAAATCTGTGTCTTCAATGAGTTTGCAAAAATAAGTTTTCCAATAAAAATATATTTTACTGGCATGTTCCCAGCTGATTCTTGTCACTTCAGTCATTTGATCTGATTTCTGGTTTCAAACTGTCCATATTCTTAATCTTGTTTTTTTATATGCCTTGCTTTCCTTCTGATTGCACTAGAGCATATTTTTAAACAGACACCCTTCTTTATATCAGAAGACAAAACAATGGAAAAAGCAACACATCTTTAGGGATTTTTTTTTTCTGTTATTGTCTTAAATTAAGAATGCGTACCTTATTTCTAGTCTGACTGCAGTATTTATTAATGTTTGGACATTGAACTTTTTTTCCACCTTTTGGGTAGATGAAGACTTCCTTTCATGTTGAAATCCACCTGAAGATAGGTCAAGATCTAGCTGAAGCTAAATCTGGGGTATAAGGGAGGTTTCCCTGCAGACCATGATTAACTTCTTTTATAAATGAAACTGAAATTTCTTTGTGAAATGTTGTTGTATTGCAGATTAAATCTGGTTTTTTTCAGAGACTTTCTGACCTTGGGGTGTATACCTAAGGACTGGTCATTTTGATTCTAGTAATGGAGTCAATAATACCATAAAGATGAAATATTGTATCTATAATCTCCTATTTGTCTTCAACATATACAGTTAAGAGCTACATTAGTCTTAGTCACTGTATTTTGCTGGGAGCTCATGTTCAGTTGGTTACTCACCAGACCCCAAAGGCTTTCAGAGACAAAGCCTTTCCAAGAAACATCTGTGTCTGTGAGTGTGACCTACTTTCTGTGTTCCTAGATGCACAATCATGCATATGGCAGCATTAAAATGCATGATGTTTAAAAATGAATTCTGATCACTGAGTGATTCAGAATTCTGCATATATTATTTATCACTTGAGTCAATACTCATGTCACGTAGAAACTTTGTAAAAATTGATTTTATTATGTGTTTCTAATCAAAACACAAACTAAATAACACTGAGTCCAGAACAGACAACACTAAATTCATTAATTTGTTTTTCATTTCCAATTAGTTTTGGAGAGAATATAATTATATCTACATAACACAAACATTTTACACTGATTGTTGCTGAATGTCAAATTTTAGTTAGAAAGTCACATAATAAGATGAGTGACATGCTTTTTACATCGCCTTTGCCTATCAGATTTGTAATCACCTAAAAAGGCAAAATCAGATTTTCTTTTATATGTGTATGAAAATTGTTTCCATACATTTATCAATTTAATTTGCTACTGTACTTGCTATTATTGCTTTTGCCAGGGAGAGACAGACTTATCAAGGTGAAAACCCTCTTGGGTTTGAAATCCATCAATGGATGTGTGTGGAGTCTGAACAATTGTAACAATTCTTTTTAATTAGCCTCAGTCCTAAGCAACCACCCAGCCTATTACAGGACATGTATCAGTTCTCAACTCGCATCAATACATAATTTTAATATAATTCATCCTTTAGGATTTATTTGCAAATTATTTGAGAAAACATCACTCCAGATACCAGAACTGCAACGTAATTAATTGATCCTTTTTAAACATACCTGGCTAAGAATTATGAAGTCTTAATATTTGCATTCAATGTCTGCAGTAACATTTTTTGAACACAAAATAGCTAAAAGAGAGGCAAGATATGCAAAAACATTGTGTTCCCTTGAATTAAGAGAAAAGCTTTTGATGTGTTTGAGACGTTGTTGTTTGTGTACTCTGTCCTTCAACTTAAAATAACACCAAAAGTGAAAGAATGAAAAATGACAATAATTAAGAAGAAGCTGATCCTTCAAATTTGTTTTTTATGGAATTTCCTGCTCTGTGTTGCAAAGGCTAAGATTTTAAATACAGAATAATTCAGACTATTGTTCACAGATTTTTCCTTCAAGGTTAATTGATTTTGAAATTAATAGAAGGAAAATTCATAGCAATTTTTTTTGCCTGTGTATCCAATCTTTTATTAATTTTACTAAAAATGATTTAGTATGTAACTGTGCTACTGCATGTGCAGAGACACATATGAGAAAAACTTATAAGTGTATCGAAGGACTCCAGAAAAGTTGCTTTTTTTGCCTCTTTTCTCTTGGTAATAAATTTCAGTGGTGTTGTTCCTTGTACTCAGAAGAACAGAGTCTGGTATATGACTCCCTGTCATACCAGAACTTAGGGGAATGTGACCAAAAACAATATAAACAGGGATATCAGTACTGATATGCACCCTCCAATGTCTTCAAATATTATTTCATTGTAAGAAAATACTTCAGTGATCTGTGCCAGTTTGTCAGTCCTCAGCCTGTGTTGGTAACTGGGATTCTTCCTTTTCAGGTGCAATGCTTGTTTTTTTTTCTTGAGATTCCTGTTGGGCCCTTCCTCCATCCTGCCTGAATCCCTTCGGATGGTGGTGCTGCCCTTTATCACATTTACTGTTTTCCCAAATTTAAGGTCGAGGTCACTTGCAACCTTGGTGAAAGTGCACTCCATTACTACCTCAGGTCACTGATAGAGCTGTTGAACCTGACAGGTCCCAGTGCAGAGCCCTGTGATATCCTCTTGTCACAGGCAGCCGCGTAGAGTGCTCCCACTGGCCACCCATCCCTGACCCTGCCCATCCAGCAAGATGGTTGCCATATTCTTGTCCAGCCATGGGCTGTAATGGTCTAATTTGGCCGAAAGAAGTAATTAGTTGTGGCTTAGCTACATGTGTGGAATGAGCCTGTCAAATGCCAAAAATGCATCCCCTATTACTACTAAGCAGAATTCCTTCTGATTACCTCCAAGACTAATTTTGAACTGTGTGTCTCAAACAACACAATTGATTTGTCTGATTTGTCTTTACAAATGTCACTGAGCAGATGGAGTTTGGCAGTACTTAAGATATTGGGTATTCATCAGGCCTTAAGTAGCAAGAACTAAGAGTTATAGGAATTTCCAATTTCTCTTGGCTAAGCAAAAAAAAATCCCTACCCACCCCCCCACCAAAAACTCTGAAAATTTGGTTCAGAGTTTGAAGGAGTCAGAGGTTAATAGTGGAAGAGTGATACAGTGTTGTGGCTCTCCCACAGCATACATTCCAATGTTTTAAACATTTTGTGCAGAGTTGATGCCGCTGCATACGCAAATTAAATAGAGAAACAAATAGTTATTTATGGCCGGCTGAACTGATCAGAATTCTTTCAGGTAAATGTATGCCATTGAAAAATATGCTTTTATATATAATGGAAGTGTTTTTGAAAGATTTGAAAGATTTAATTTTAACTAAAATTTTCCAGGTAAAGACAGCTTTGAAAAGAAAACATGAAGCAGTTACATTAAATAATCTCCTGCTTGGGTTTGTAATGAAGTGTTTTACACTGGGGAAAAAAAAAAAGAGGACCAGTGTTTGAAAAATGCCAGAATCAGTTTTGGGATTGATTTAAAGAAAAATAAAATATTTCAATTTTTTTTTTTCTGCCACATGCCAATAGCAGTGCTGTGGATGAATATCCTGCTGCTGATATGCCATGAATTAATAGTTATAAAAAAGCCACATAGGATAAATTTTGCAAATCTACCAAATTAACCAAAAAAAAATTATTACTACAGCTTGTTTTTTTCTTTTAGCTAAGCAAAAAATCAACTCAAAATTATATGTTTTCCCCATTTCTTTTTCTAGGAAGTTTTTTTTTAAGGTTTAGTTTTAGTTCCAAATCAGAATGAAGCTCTTTTTTGAAGTACCCCAATTTCAATTTGAATTAGACTGCCAAGAGTTTAAAAAACCTGTCCTTAGTCTTATCAAAAGCTGTTTAATAGTTTTAATATCTAGGAAAAGATATATTGGTGTCTGACATTTCTAATGTCTTGGTGATCTGAAACAAGATGAGGATCCTCGGGGAATGTTTGGGTTTTGTACTACTCTTTAAACTTCTCTAATTTAATTGAGAAGTTGGACTGATATTGCTCTGGGCTGGACATTTAGCATTTCTTTGGACACCTTTACCCATTTGTATCTGGTCTATTCACCCTAGCTGAAAAATATCCTTCCCTACCCACTGCTCACATAACAAAGTAAATCACAATTTTAATGTTTGTTACTGCAATGACAAATTCTGTTGTTGTTTTATGTCATGGTCTTGACAGGAAATCCCATTTTTTCTGACCTGCTCAGGTTATTTGTGTAGTTTTCTCAGCCTTTAATAAGGCCTGTCTGATCATCTATATTGTTGTGAAGACTTTAAAAGCAGAAAGACAATGAACTTGTCAAATGTTTTATCCCTACCAAATGTCTATGGTTGTCATGGTAACTATGGAAAGGAAGAAAAAAAAGGAAAGGCAAGTTGTGATTTTCTTAAAAGATAGTATTTAATGGTTGTTAGAAATAAAGTTATGAGAAAATACAGTGCTTTCTTCAGTGCTTTGTAAGGCAAAAAACAATTGTTCCTATTTTTTACAAATAGAAAAAAAAAAACCCAAATCCTGTTTTATGTTCATTAGAAATGACATCAAATCTTCCTTTCCGTTTCAGTCCTCCTAGCCCAGGGCGTTCCTGACAAAATAACAAAACTCAATTCAACCTGTGTATTTTAACAGCAGGAAACCCTTTCATGAACATTATAGTTTTTGAGAGCTCTTTTATTATGTTTTTCTACCTTCTTTATCACCTTATCTTCACAAAGGTGATATTTTTCATCCTCTTAAAATAAAATATAATGACTTTGAGTAAGCTAGATCCCTTCTTAGTGACAAATTACATTGTGTTAAAGGGCTGCATGACAATTTAGGAGACAAACTATTCTGAAACCTATGGATTTTACTGAAGAATTTTTTTTTCAGAATTGGATAAATTACCCTTCATTTCCTAATTTACCTAGTTATTTAAAATAAGGCTAGTCAATTTGAAAATGAGTGACAGGATCAGATTACAAAAGAAAAAGTTTCTTCCCATTTTCAATCTAAAGAAAGATTTTTATTTTAAAGTATTCAGTTTTGAGTAGTCCATTTATTTTTACATTCAGACATACAGTTTCATTTTATGTTGCCTGAGTCTTTCCATCTCCAAAACCTTCTTGGAAATGGTCATATGAAAAATCTATGCAACTACTAAATAACTGTACCATTTTGTCACTGTTGAAGAAAGGTTTGAAGAGTCACACTCAGAGTATTTGGAATATACTTTCATTTTGACATAAAGGAAACTGTAGGGAAGCTGTCCTAAAGACATAGGAAGTCAAGCTATAATGGTCTGCATGGTTCTTAGTTTCCATGAAAAGCACCTACCAGTGTAGCCCAAAAGTGTGAGTTTTGAATGAGTCACATGTCTAACAACTATTGGAGAAGTGTTTTCCTGCCAATTTGCTGCATCACACTGGAGATATGTAATTAGTTCTTTGTGGGAAATGGATTTGTAGACAATTCTCAAAGCCTGACAGAAGGTTCACATAGTGTGCATCTGTATGCAAACTTTGAGATAAGAAATGCTGACTTAGAAATGCCATGGAATAGAGCAGGCTTTGTTGAGAGAAAAATGGAACTAGAAATAAGTTTCAAAAGATGGCCTTGCAAATAAGACTAGATATTTTAGAGAAATAGAACTATGAAAGATACATTGTAGTAGGACCCACGAGGGGTAATTTTGGATTATTTGCTTTAAGGCATTTACAGCATAGTGTGGCAAAAGCTGATAAGCCAAGAAATGCTTATAATTTATTGTAATTGAGAAATAGTTGGCT
The DNA here is from genome assembly GCF_017590055.1 of Onychostruthus taczanowskii. Lineage (NCBI taxonomy): Eukaryota > Metazoa > Chordata > Aves > Passeriformes > Passeridae > Onychostruthus > Onychostruthus taczanowskii. Next base: position 4,113,359 of record NW_024502791.1, read on the forward strand.
TCTGATTCTGATTGGCTTCGTGATGGCATGAATTATAACACCTGTATTGTCTCACCCTTCATATGAGGCTAAAAAGAGAACAAAAGTTTTTTAAATGCCTCTCTGGGCCCCATCTCTGGGTCAAAAAAACACTTAATCCAACAGTTCCTCTTTGCATATTGCTCCCCACTGAACTCAGGAGGATTCAGTCCTTGTGTGACAATGGCATACACTGCTGTGACTGAATCTGAGAAGTGAGCCGGTTGCCTGGAATACAATATTTCTGCAATTCCTGTGATATATTTGTGTAAAGATTTGAATGAATGTTTAAAATCTTTTAAAACTGAGCTACATATATTTCCAATAGAAGATGACAGCTCTATTTTCATGTTTTTTGTGCACCACCAGAGGGAGAAATCCTGTGGAAAATGTAAATGAGATTTGATTGCACAGCTAAATATGTTAGCATGATGTTATCAGAAATGGATACAAATAATTGTCAGGGTCATTTCGATTTTTGCAGTTTTGATTTTTGTAATTCCTAGTTTAGAATGCTTGAACTTATTATTTTAATGCCATTGGGTTTATATGGAGCTTTATGGCATATAACATACGAATATGTAAAATTCCCTTGCTCAGTAGTTGTCCTATATCTTCAATAAATACTTTTAAATAGAAGTTATAAAACACGGATGTAAAATGAAGTACATGACAACATAAGAGTCATGTTATAAAGAGGCCTTCTGCAGAAAACCTTGAATCTAATAATCCCCATCTGATCCAGTTTAAATGTGAATCTAATGCTCTTTGAAGTCTCTGTGTATTGAGAAGCAGGGTACATTATCCCAGGTGAGATTTATCCCCAATATAAGAAACTTAATTTAATATAAGAGCCAGCTGTATGAAGAAACAATTTTGGAGAATATCGTGGGAGCTGGAAAAGAAGTTAGGGCTTTAATGTGTGTCACAAAGTACTTCTGTGAGTCCTAGAGATTCTTTGTTGCATGTTTTTCCTACGCTGTAGCAAAGCTATTTTATCTGCTCTTACGTCTTTCCTCCTCTCCCTGCCCAGCTCTCCATTTCCAGAACTAAATATACATTTTAGACACTGGCTTCTAGAGCTCCAATCCCTGCATGAACCAAGAAGGAAATGTTTCTTTTGTTCATACCAAGGGGTTGTTATTATTCTTCTCAAATGGGACCAAGATTTTACCTCAAATATGACCAAACTGTAGACATCAAGGACTACTGAATTTTGTGAAAAGTTAGAAGCTAAAAAAATTTCTTAAAGATTATTTGCCTAGGGGACCTTCTCTGGTAGGACTGGTGCCACTTGCCACATAGCTGAAGATAAACCATTATTTCCCCCACACAAATATGCTTGGCAATTCTTCTTGATCAAAAAAATACTTAAAGCACTAGGCATTTAACAGCTTTAGTATTCCATACTTCTGTTTTATTTTTACTGGGTATTCTGAAGAAAACATGTCTAACAACTATTGGAGAAGTGTTTTCCTGCCAATTTGCTGCATCACACTGGAGATATGTAATTAGTTCTTTGTGGGAAATGGATTTGTAGACAATTCTCAAAGCCTGACAGAAGGTTCACATAGTGTGCATCTGTATGCAAACTTTGAGATAAGAAATGCTGACTTAGAAATGCCATGGAATAGAGCAGGCTTTGTTGAGAGAAAAATGGAACTAGAAATAAGTTTCAAAAGATGGCCTTGCAAATAAGACTAGATATTTTAGAGAAATAGAACTATGAAAGATACATTGTAGTAGGACCCACGAGGGGTAATTTTGGATTATTTGCTTTAAGGCATTTACAGCATAGTGTGGCAAAAGCTGATAAGCCAAGAAATGCTTATAATTTATTGTAATTGAGAAATAGTTGGCTTCTGATTCTGATTGGCTTCGTGATGGCATGAATTATAACACCTGTATTGTCTCACCCTTCATATGAGGCTAAAAAGAGAACAAAAGTTTTTTAAATGCCTCTCTGGGCCCCATCTCTGGGTCAAAAAAACACTTAATCCAACAGTTCCTCTTTGCATATTGCTCCCCACTGAACTCAGGAGGATTCAGTCCTTGTGTGACAATGGCATACACTGCTGTGACTGAATCTGAGAAGTGAGCCGGTTGCCTGGAATACAATATTTCTGCAATTCCTGTGATATATTTGTGTAAAGATTTGAATGAATGTTTAAAATCTTTTAAAACTGAGCTACATATATTTCCAATAGAAGATGACAGCTCTATTTTCATGTTTTTTGTGCACCACCAGAGGGAGAAATCCTGTGGAAAATGTAAATGAGATTTGATTGCACAGCTAAATATGTTAGCATGATGTTATCAGAAATGGATACAAATAATTGTCAGGGTCATTTCGATTTTTGCAGTTTTGATTTTTGTAATTCCTAGTTTAGAATGCTTGAACTTATTATTTTAATGCCATTGGGTTTATATGGAGCTTTATGGCATATAACATACGAATATGTAAAATTCCCTTGCTCAGTAGTTGTCCTATATCTTCAATAAATACTTTTAAATAGAAGTTATAAAACACGGATGTAAAATGAAGTACATGACAACATAAGAGTCATGTTATAAAGAGGCCTTCTGCAGAAAACCTTGAATCTAATAATCCCCATCTGATCCAGTTTAAATGTGAATCTAATGCTCTTTGAAGTCTCTGTGTATTGAGAAGCAGGGTACATTATCCCAGGTGAGATTTATCCCCAATATAAGAAACTTAATTTAATATAAGAGCCAGCTGTATGAAGAAACAATTTTGGAGAATATCGTGGGAGCTGGAAAAGAAGTTAGGGCTTTAATGTGTGTCACAAAGTACTTCTGTGAGTCCTAGAGATTCTTTGTTGCATGTTTTTCCTACGCTGTAGCAAAGCTATTTTATCTGCTCTTACGTCTTTCCTCCTCTCCCTGCCCAGCTCTCCATTTCCAGAACTAAATATACATTTTAGACACTGGCTTCTAGAGCTCCAATCCCTGCATGAACCAAGAAGGAAATGTTTCTTTTGTTCATACCAAGGGGTTGTTATTATTCTTCTCAAATGGGACCAAGATTTTACCTCAAATATGACCAAACTGTAGACATCAAGGACTACTGAATTTTGTGAAAAGTTAGAAGCTAAAAAAATTTCTTAAAGATTATTTGCCTAGGGGACCTTCTCTGGTAGGACTGGTGCCACTTGCCACATAGCTGAAGATAAACCATTATTTCCCCCACACAAATATGCTTGGCAATTCTTCTTGATCAAAAAAATACTTAAAGCACTAGGCATTTAACAGCTTTAGTATTCCATACTTCTGTTTTATTTTTACTGGGTATTCTGAAGAAAACAGTTGGATCCTGAAGAAAACACCTGGATCCATCCTTAGATTAAACTAATGAAAATAAAGAAATTCTTATATTACTCATATATGTATCATATAAGTATGAATAAGTAAGAATATAAGTAAGAATACACATACAGCGCTTGAATACAAATGTATGTTTCATTATGCATTTTAGCCTGGAAGATAATTTATTAATTTTCAAATCAGAAAAAAAAAATGTATGTTTTATCACATGGATGTTTGTAAGATTATACTCATTCTGAAGGTATGTGTTTTTGCAGATTTGCCATCCTTGTACCTGTTGCCACATTTCCCTTCACAGAGAAAAGCAAGGCACAGTTCTTCCCAAGGATTTCTGAGATTCACATTCTCTGAACCTCAGAGAATGGGAAAACGCAATTCTTATCTCACTTGCTGTGCCTATGTGATGTCAAAGTAGAATGCAATATGGAGGTTGTTTATCTAAAGTGAGGATGTTTTGTCTCCGTGGCCAAAAAGTGTGTGTGTGTGTGTCAGGACTATCATGAGACAGCCATGGGAGAGTCAGGAGATGAGTGCAGTTCTGTGCAGATGTGTGCAGAGGGAGTGCATGGCAGATTCAGTCTAGATGTATGTGAAAAAGGGACACCTTTCTTCGATATGTACCACCAGACAATTTTCTATTATGTAATCTTCAAATATTTTGCAGCATCCTGATTAGAAAGTTCTCTCACACAGCAATTCTCCTTCTCACACACAGCAATTTTCTTTTTTCTGTTTCATTTTTTCATTTGATTATCTAGGAAATTGGAATCTATTTGGAGGGATAAACCAAGAGCAGCAACAGCAACAGACTTGCGATGATAACTGTCTCAGAAACACATGCTCTGTTACAAAACTCATTTTTGTTACCAGAAAAAAAGAAAAAGTCTGTGGAACAGTCAGAGACTTTACAAACTTAGGCTTCTCTTCTGCTGAGTTTTGTGCTGTGACCCTGAGCAATACTTTTAACTGTCCTGTGCTTCATTTCCACATCTTCACAAAGAAGCCAACATTTTTTTTATTCAACAGAAGCTGTATGAAGAGAAGTCATGATATACAATGTGAAAAATCTATCCAAGTAAAAGTGATATTCATTTACTTACCTGTTTAATACATGTATATTTTTCAGCTGCTCATTTCTTGTTTTCTTCATGTCATTGGAAATAAAGAAGTATGTCCAGGGCACAACCCATCTCATCCTAAAGGCAGCACTGAAAATAAGTGAGCTGAACAACATGCCTGTTCCTCTCCACTGATTGCTTAGGAAATCTCAGGTGTAGACGTGCAAATGTCTGTAACTGCAGGTATTTGGTCAGATAACTCAGTGAAGGAACTCCAAGTTTCTTATCATAAGGAAGTTCTATTGAAGTCAAGAGACTACTTGCAAGATAAATCACTGCCTGTAAGAGAATGAGAGAAAACAATCTGAAAGAGACTTCAGGAGGTCATCAACTCTATACTTTTGCCCACAGGCAGAATCAACTGTACCTGCCAGCTCTGATAGATGCTTACCTAACTTGTCCTTAATCCTTAGAGATTTCCATGCAGATAAAGTGTGGGCAGTTACTCAGGCAAAGACATACCATCTTCTGAGTGTAAGTTAAGTGCCCATTACTAAAGTTTTTATCTATATAAAAGTAATATGTTATAGACATATAGAAGATTTAATGTGTTTCAGTATTTTGCTCTGTTTATAATAGTGAGGGAGGCAGCGTGGCTTTCTATGCACACTTTGAAAATTCAAACCCAACTGTCACCTGTAGTCTTGAGAAAATCTATATAAGATGTTATTTTTTTAATCAGAAAAAGAATTGTGGGTTACATTTTCAGCCAGGAGCTCACTCCTTTTATGCATTCCTATTTAATTTCAAAAAAACAGACATCTCTGCAAATGTCTTCCTGAGAGGTACTTTCTTTTATAAAACCCTTATTGAAGTCATGGGTGTACTTGTAGATTAAATCACTGCCTATCACAGAAAGAGAGAAAAACAGTCTGAAAGAGACCTCAGGAGGTCTTCTACTCTATGCCTTTGCCCACAGGCAAAATCAACTGCACCTGTCAACTCTGATAGATACTTACCTAACCTGTCCTTAGAGATTTCCAAGGACTGAAACTCTAAAAGCTCTTCAGGCAATCTGTTTGAGTGTTGTCATGATCCGTGTTATTAGAAAGTTTTACTTAATATCTATCTTAAATCTTCCAAGCTGTAGTTCAAAACCTTTAATTCAGTTTCCGTCCTCTCTATGCAGGGAGAACTGATTGTTTTGTTCTTCATTCCAGAAGTATTTTATATTCTTGAAGATCATAATATCATCCTCTTTTATCTGTTCGGGTTTTTTTTTCCTGAAGCATTCATAGTAGTACACTTTTACAGTTCCTCCTTCCAGGGTTTTTGGTTTTGGGGTTTTTTGAAAGTGCTTTTGTATGTGTTTTAAATAGAAAATATAGGGGCATCCTTCCAGTGTTAGCGTATATCAGGTGTAGGTCCCAAGGTTTTGGCATCAGGAAGGGAGCTACAGGAGTGGCCTCTGTGAGGAGACCAGGGGTTGCCCTGTGCTGGACACAGCAGTTTCCAGCTGGATCTGTAACAGAGCAACCAGGGGACCGTGCTGGACCCACCAGCCAAGCTGATGGTGCCCTTGGCAGAGCACATTTAGTGAAGAGCAAAACACCACTCAGCAATGAGGAGTGAGGAAGAAAAAAAATTAGAAAGGAAGGGAAACAGGCACTCCAGGTACTGGAGAACATTCCCTTGCGACCTGTGTAACCATGCTGTTCCTTACCTTCACACTGCAGCCCACGGAGGATCCAGTGTTGGAGCAGGTTTTATCCTGAAGGACTGCAGCCCATGGAGAGGAGCTGTTCTGGAACAAGGGAAAAGTATGAAGAGGAAGAAGCAGCAGACAGAAGCCATTATGTACTGGGCACAATCTCCATCACCATTCCCCACCTTCCTTGCAAAACCTGGTGAGGGAGGAGGTCAAGGCATCTGAAATGAGTTTAATCTGGGGGGAAAAAGTGCCTGGGAGGGAGGTGTTTTATTTTGTATCTCACCATCCAGTTAAACTTTTAATTGATGAGGAATTAAGTTAATTTTTCCAAAATTGAGTTTGTTTTGTTTGTGACACTAATTGGTAAGTGATGTCTTTACCTCCACCCACGAGTGTTTTAAGGTTATTTACTTCCCTGCCCTATTAAGGAATGGGAGTGAGAGAGCAGCTGGGTGGGTGTATGGCAGGTACCAAAGTCAACTCACTGCATTCCTACTACAGGATAGTCTTTTATAGTAAACATTTTCCCTGCTTTTTAGATACATTTTATATATTTAGTGTAAAAAAAATGAAAGTCCTTTCCTATCCTATCTTTCTATTGCAACTCCATATTTTAAAAAGATACAAAATATGATTCAGACAACTGGACTTTCCTATGCAGAACTCAAAAATTTAAACCAACCATCTAAAACACTAAAACTTCAGACTATCAGTGATTTCACCTGCAAGAAGCAAACCAAACAATGCTACTTATTTTAGTTTAGAAAAACCATTCACTACTAAAAATTAGACTAAAAATCCATCCCTCTCTCCCAATGATTATATTTCTGATTATGTTAATTGGGAAGTGACAATTAACCAAGATGTCATTTCAGCCATTCATTTAGGAAGAAAATAAAAATGTTCAAAACAGTGGGAGTTTTATTTTTTACTTTATTGTTTTACTTATTTTAGAAAGCAATTACAAAATTTTAAAGTCAGAAATTTTGCTCGTATAGCATACCGTAATGATAATGGTATTATATTGTTTTAAAAAAGCAGTCAGCCTTCAGTCACATCTTTAAATATAACATCAGAGTCTAAAATGATGCTTTAAATCTGAGGTTCATTTTAAGCATTTTATCTTAGAAGTTTATTGAGATTCCATAAAACAAATAAGAAATTGGGCTACAAAGAGAGAAATTGCCTCATCATTCATCCTTCATAATTAGCATGGTTGGGTTTTATAAAATAATATATGCATTCCTGGCTCTCCTTACTTCAGTGTGACAGTGTTGAGAAAGGTGACAGATTTATAGTGGGGGAAAAAATTGTAACACAGTTTCTTTCCTGTAAGTTATTTATGACAAGATAGTTAATATGAAGCACGAGGAAGTGCAATTTGTATGGGTTTATTGATTAAAGTAAAATTATAGCATGGGGACAGTAGAGTAAGACATTTTCTTGAGAAACAGATGATGAACAAGATCTGTGGCATAATTTCTTTTTCAGTCTCATCATCAATCTATTGAAATATGTTCCAAAAACTCACAAAAGGCTCAGGCTTCTCTATTACATTTCTGGTGGTGTTACGGTCAGCACTTCATAGAACCATGAATGGTTTGTTTGGAAGGGGCTTTTAAAGGTTATCTAGACCAGCCTCCCACCATGGGCAGGGCACCATCTACTACACCAGTTTGCCCAAACCCCATTGACTCTGGCCTTGAAGTTTTCCAAGGATGGGGCACCCACAACTGCCTGGGAAACTCATTCCAATTTCTTACCACCAACTTTTTTCCTTTTGTCCCGTCCCAGTCTAAAACTGTTACCCCATGTTCTGTCTCCACAACTCTTCCGTGACCTCGGTGCCTGCAGGGCTGTTTCTCTCACATGTTCCCATTCCTATCTCCTGGCTGTTGCACAGCAGGCTTAGTCAGCTTCTTAGATATGTTATCCCCCAGACATGAATCCACTGTCATTGATGAACTTGCAGCAGGTCCATCTTGGAACTAGCTGGCTTTGGGTGTCTCCAACATAGGGAAAGCTTCTGATGTCTTCACAGAAGTCACCCGTTTCCCCATGCTACCAAACCTTGCCATGCAAAACCAATACACAACTACTGTCCAATTTCTCATCCAACAGTATCCTCAAGTCCTCTGCAGGGATGCTTTTAATCCTGTCATCACCCAGTCTATGCTGGTGATTGTCCTGACCCAGGTGCAGGCCTCGTACTTGGCCTTGTTGAATTTCACGAGGTTCACACAGGCCCACCTCTCAAACCTCTCAAGGTCCCTCTGGATGGCATCCCTTCCCTGCAGCATCACAGCTACACAAATCAGCTTGGTGTCATCCACTACTTGAGGAAAAAAAGTTTGTTACAGAATGACAGAATCACAAAATGAATAGGTTGGAAGGGACCACTGTGGGTCATGTGGTCCAATATCCCTGCTCTAGCAGGGTCATCCTGGAGCACATTGCACAGAATTTCATCCGGATGGTTCTTGAATATCTCCTTTAAAGGACACTCCACATCCTCTCTGGGCAACCTGTTCCAGTGCTTGGTCACCCACACAAAGAAGTTCTTCCTCATATTCAGCTGGAACTTTCTGTGCATCAGTTTCTGCCCATTGCCTCTTGTCCTGTTGCTTGGCACCATCAAGCAGAGCCTGTCTTAGTCCTCTTGACACCTCCCTGCAGATACTTAATAGTAAGGTTCTCTCTCAGCTGTCTCTTCTCAAGGCTGAACAGGCCCAGCTACCTCAGCCTTTCCTCACAAGAGTCTCCAGTCCCTCAGTCATCTTTGTTGCCCCCCATTGGACCAGTTCCAGGAGCTCCATCTCTCTCCTGTGCTGAGGATCCCAGAGCTGGACACAGCACTCCAGAGGTGGCCTCACCAGGGCTGAGCAGAGGATCACCTCCCTCGACCTGCTGGCAATGCTCTCCCTCATGCCCCCCAGGATCCCATTGGCCTTCTTGGCCCCCAGGACACACTGCTGGCTCATGGACAGCTTGTTGTCCACCAGCACCCAAGGTCCTTCTCCACAGAGCTGCTCCCCAGCAGGTCGCTCCCAGCCTGTCCTGGCACAGAGGGTTGTTCTTCCCCAGGTGCAGGGAAAAACACTGCATTTGTCTTTTTTGAATTTCAGACTGTTTTTGCCTTGGCTGAACCTGATGTAGCCTGGGGTTTTTCCATTAGGCTGCAGGTGGAGTATGAGAAGTTCTGTACACTGAAGTGGAGGTTTAGACTTGAAATGAGTGCATATAAGGTTTTGCTGTTGGTTTCAAAGCCTTTTTTGGTTTGCTGCATCGCTGTTTAACTTATGCCTGACAGAATAGTATCAAAGAGCGTGATATTAAAGTGCATTGAATATTAAATTATATAACAGTTAATTGTGAAATTCTTAACGAAAACTTTACGGTCAAATTTTTGTTTTTATCACAGAATAAAAAGATTTGCTTTTTTGAAATCATTCCAATCAATCCAAAATATTCTCTGAGAGAATTCATTCTGCAACAAATTATGCCTTCATCCTATACTACATTAGAAGGCTGTTTTTTACCTCAAGCATATCTGTCATGATTCTCTGCTATCTTCTGATCTAACAGCACTTTCACAGGCTCCGCTGGGACTCCACTAACTTCACCATTTCAAGTCCATAAAGAAGATTTAAACCAGATCCTATAAATTTGAGTGTTATACAAATATAATGGTTGTCTGATGGCTACTATTCCGATTCTTTTCATACAGTGTAACTTAGTAATATGATCTCAGCCAAGGGTAATGTTTTTATGCAGATTCTCCAGTCCCTCAGTCATCTTTGTTGCCCTCCATTGGACCAGTTCCAGTAGCTCCATCTCTCTCCTGTGCTGAGGATCCCAGAGCTGGACACAGCACTCCAGAGGTGGCCTCACCAGGGCTGAGCAGAGGATCACCTCCCTCGACCTGCTGGCAATGCTCTCCCTAATGCCCCCCAGGATCCCATTGGCCTTCTTGGCCCCCAGGACACACTGCTGGCTCATGGACAGCTTGTTGTCCACCAGCACCCAAGGTCCTTCTCCACAGAGCTGCTCCCCAGCAGGTCGCTCCCAGCCTGTCCTGGCACAGAGGGTTGTTCTTCCCCAGGTGCAGGGAAAAACACTGCATTTGTCTTTTTTGAATTTCAGACTGTTTTTGCCTTGGCTGAACCTGATGTAGCCTGGGGTTTTTCCATTAGGCTGCAGGTGGAGTATGAGAAGTTCTGTACACTGAAGTGGAGGTTTAGACTTGAAATGAGTGCATATAAGGTTTTGCTGTTCGTTTCAAAGCCTTTTTTGGTTTGCTGCATCGCTGTTTAACTTATGCCTGACAGAATAGTATCAAAGAGCGTGATATTAAAGTGCATTGAATATTAAATTATATAACAGTTAATTGTGAAATTCTTAACGAAAACTTTACGGTCAAATTTTTGTTTTTATCACAGAATAAAAAGATTTGCTTTTTTGAAATCATTCCAATCAATCCAAAATATTCTCTGAGAGAATTCATTCTGCAACAAATTATGCCTTCATCCTATACTACATTAGAAGGCTGTTTTTTACCTCAAGCATATCTGTCATGATTCTCTGCTATCTTCTGATCTAACAGCACTTTCACAGGCTCCACTGGGACTCCACTAACTTCACCATTTCAAGTCCATAAAGAAGATTTAAACCAGATCCTATAAATTTGAGTGTTATACAAATATAATGGTTGTCTGATGGCTACTATTCCGATTCTTTTCATACAGTGTAACTTAGTAATATGATCTCAGCCAAGGGTAATGTTTTTATGCAGATGGAATCCAAACCTGGGAGTTAGTAACCTTATTCTTTGTTCCCAGATATGTTTCAGATTTACTATGCAGCCATAATTAGATGTGATGTTCTGTCTGTAGTTTGGATTGCTCTTTGCAAGAGGACAATAATGCTTCTTTACCTTGGACAACCCTTCTGAGAAATATGTGTAAAAACTATTAATGTGTTGATTATTTACCTTACTTATTACCTAAGTATCAAGGATAGCATCACCACAGCAGCCATCTATTACATTAAGACTCCATGACCTTTTATCTGTCTTCTGTAGTATTTAGGAGTGCTCATGGATTTTGTTTTTGGAAGGACTTGGTATCTTCCAATGGAAACAATATTATATGCTACAGCTATTATAGCTGCAACATGAGATAGAAACCCATATAGGACTTAAAGTTTTTGCTTTGCATGCTCCAGGTTTTCTGGTCTAATTATTCATGTCTGTCAGTGCTTCTGCATGTCAAGTGAAAGTTCCTATCAAACTGAAAAGTTTTTGATGTGGTGTGTTCCTTTATTCTCTTGTTATAGCCAACCTCTAACTTTCTAGCTTTTCTACTTCAACATAAAATAATGACGTAAGAATTGCCTAATATAGTTCTACTCTTGTTCTGTAGATTTTGTTGCAGGTACAGTGATAATTGGTCTCTTCATGTTTCTTTCAGAGTACTTCACCACATGCTATTTCCAGCTATTTCATGCTGTATTTTATATTCCTTCCCAGCCAGGTTAATAGCTCTACTCACAATAATCTTTTAAAGCTACACATAATGTCTATATCTGGAATTTATATTATTCCTTTTGTCAATCTCTCCTCAAGCAAACATTGTGCAAAGAAGCTACATATCACAGTTAAATACTCAAGCACTTTCTGACCTACCTTTGCCCACGTTTATGATGTTTTTCACTTTCTTCCTTTAACATTAGTATCCCTACTGTTTTTCCTGTTGTGTACGTGATTATCTGTTTTGTTATTGAAATGCACATTAGAAGTGAGCATTTCCAGTGACATTTAAGATTTTGCGAAGTTTTCCTATTCTGCAAATACAGAATAACAACACTGTTTCTGCCACAATGCTTTGGAGTAAAGCCAGTCTTTTGGACAGTGATCACTGGCATTTTATCTTACAGTTCACACAACTACAATTCCTAGAGTAGCACACACATGAGCCAAAAACTAACTCATAAATATGGACTGATGCTACCCAGTATGTTTTTATATTCATGACTTTTGATATTTAAGAGTTATGATGTACATGTAATAGTTAAATTAAATGGTTCACATTTTTGGGTACCTTTTGTCCTTTGTTCCAGTAAGAAAAAATATTTAGATTCTCTGATTTATTAAATGGATTTCATCCTTCATGTACAGAGAAGGAGCACTTATAACGCACAGCGTGCCACAAATCCTGCCTCTCTTGCAGTTAGTGAGCTTTGGGAAGATGCCAGGTTGGGAGCAGAGGTGCCCAGAGGCAGACTTTCAGGCAGTCTGTATGTACCATGTGTGCAAAAACTGCCCCCAGGCTCTCCTTTGAGGGGTGCAGCTGGCCTTGGACACTCATAGGGCCTGCAGGAAGACCCGGAAGGCGTCTTATATGGTGACTCTGCTGGACTTTTGGGACTATTATGGATATCTACAGCAAAGGCAGAAACTACGTAAGGGAAATGGATTACCGAGGTAATGTCCCCTACAAAGATTTTATTCCCTTGCCTCTAACCCTCAAATGTTAAATGCCTTCATCTACAGCACTTAGCCTTCAACTAATAATTCAGTCAGAGCCAGAAGACCATGAACACCAAAGGATATCTTTTCAAAAAGATATTTTAATAAGTATGAAATTAGGTAAAGCACAATTGCCATGCCCTTCATAGGGTAAATGGGGCAATGCTGCAATGGCACAGGCAATTCAGACTATTAGAAATGAAGTGCTGTTCCTACATTGCTGCACATGGTTCTTTATGGTTCCAGTGGAGGAACATGGTAAGCAGCAAAAGCTGAAAGTTCAGCATTTAGTGGATCAGAGACATTCTGGACAAGATAAAAATTTCTATTAGTGGAATTAATACCTTTTATTTGAGCAAAAGTTTGGTCATCCCACTCCAGTTGTTCTGACTGATGAAAATATAACATATTCCTAAGTGCTGATAAAGGTTTATCCAAAGGTCAGGCTGGATTCTTAAAAGAAATGCTGAATCTGTTTGGTATCAAATTATCTGTACAAAGGGCTGGGGACTGTATCTCATACAGTTGGTATTAAAATATGGCCTCAAAACTAAATGAAATAATGTTCAGCTTTGTGTCTGAAACTATTAGAAAAAGAAAACCACCGCAATAATGGAGGAAAGGATAATCTATCATATGTTCTTCAATATGAATATCATATATTCTCCTTTGCTGTAAAGTAGCTTATGGGACACTGCATTGTCTTCTGCATTTCATTAAGGTACTTTTACAGCAGTCTCTGAAATTCACCTAGAGCTGGTCCTGACAGGGAGTTCTGACCTTTTGATGGATGTAGTTCTGCCTGTAAAGTAAGCTAATGGTTAACCTTATTCCCAGTGGGCAAGTGTCCATAGTGCAAAGCCCAGAAGTGCTCAGCAAATCTGGGTCAAATCCTCAACTGGTGCAAATCATTGTGGGTTCACCGAGTCATTATGCATCAGCTGAAATTTAATTTAGCCTCAGTAAAGGCAATAATGAAATTCATATTGCTACCAGTAAAACCAGGATTTTCCACTTTAGATGCAGCTAATATCAAGATAGTAATACTATTATAAAATAAATTTTGAATTTAAATGTGGTAATATGCCACTTAGAGCAGACTGGTACTTTCATTTGGAAAGCACCTCTAGCTCTGCTCTGTAATAACAGGGGGTTTGTGCAGAGATCTTTGCAATCTCCCATGCAGCAAATGCTTTGTATGACTTGTGCTCAAACCTAATAAAAAAGGAAGTCTTGAACCCTTCTCCCCTTACAACAGTTCATGGTGGGGAGGCATGAAATTAGAGTGTCTGGTTGAAATCACACAGAACACATCTTCCAGTGACTGTCTGGCATCTCATCTCTCTGGTTCCTTGGCTGTGACACATCAGGAAAAATCAGAGAAAACCTTGGTTGAAAAATCAGAGAAAACCTTGGTGCTGCACTTCCTGCTGCACTGGCCAAGTGCTGATGTCCTGGCAGGGGAACAGGACGTGGGGCCAACTCCCTTCTCTCTTCTTCTCCCCTGTCACTGGTAACATTGATTTTGCGGTTTAGGCCTTCTCATGTTATGAAAGTAAACGTAGTTTCTTCCCCACTACCTATTTTTATTACACCTTATCTCTTTGTCTACTGTTGAGCCACATCTCCAAATTGTGTTAAGAATTTGTATGTAAATACTTTAAGATAACCTGAAAAGTGACATGGTTTTGAAGTGCTTGACATTTAGTGCTTTCTTCTGCATTTGTGTTTATTTCTTTTTGCTCTCCATAACATCCAACTCATTTTCCCTCCAAATGTCATTCTGCCAAACACCTTGAGTCATGACCTTTACGAGTTAGACATACTGAGCAACCAGAAATACACATCCAAATACAGTAAATTTTAGATGCATGCACATACACAGAATGATGCAGCTGTAGAACATTTACAATGAAGTTTGATTATATGTAAGTTACACTGAAAATAAATCCCTCTTAATTAATATTTCTTCTCTGATTTGACTAGTTCCAGAGACTCAAGCCAGTTCCAATATAATTATGACCAGTTTTTCAAATAAAGACAAAACCTGGAAGTTTTTTCAGGAAAAAAATAAAACAAATTAACAAAGAAATTAATTTAATAAAATATTTCCATTTTCCTCCATAAAATTTCCCTAATGATTTGTAGTGAAGCAGTACCTAATTTTTTCAATCAGTAAAAAATATTTTTTCTCCTTACTGATTCTTTTTTTTTCCTTTGTTGCCATTGATTTAAAGTATTCTGTGGGATGGGACATTTTTCTTGTTCAAAAATGGGTGAGAATAATTTACTCTTTATAAAAGTTCCAATATTGAGAATATTTTGAAATATTATAGAGCTGGGGAAAGGAACAGAAAGATGAAAGAGGTGAGTAATTAACATACATTTCAATGAACTGACAGCAATAAAATTAAGATTGATGGTATAAATGTTCCAAGATTAGATTTCTTTGTTGTGACTGAGAAATAAAGCATAAATTTTAGCCAAGACCAAAAAAACAAAGATTTGTTTAAGAGACTGAAATGACAAATAAAATTAAAAATAGGGGGAAAAAAATCACTTGTCTATGTGAGTTTTTTTCTTTCTAGCTATATCATGGGTCTAATAAAATATATTTCCCTTCTGTACAAATTTTGACTTCAGTGAGATTAATGATATCTTTCTGTTAGGAAAAACAGAACCAACAAAATTTCCAAGAAAAACATATTTTAAAAAAAATATAAAAATATAATCTACATCAAAGTTATGAAGGGAAACAACCTCTTCCATTAAAATACAAAATCAACTCATCAAAATCAAAATCAACTTGCAACTAATTACAATTAAGAATTAAAAATATTGTTCACAGGAGTATTACACAATGCTGCTGATAAATTACATGTGAATACTTGGAATTCATGCCATTTCTGATGTATGAATTTCAGGAAGTCCTTAGCAGTCAGGCAGATTATCCTCTGAGGTACTGCTTTTGGAAAGCAAGGATTCCATTTTCATAATAATTTATGATCATCAGTACTTCAGCTATCCTCTGCTTGAATCCTGCTGGGAATATCTCAGACCTTTAAGACTACTCTAAAAAGGATTTTTATGGTTTAAGGTATACTGCAGACTTTTATCATCAAAAAAAACAAAACAAAACCAACATCTGATGATCACCACATCACCGTTAAGATCTGACCACTGCCCCAAAATGTTGTTTATTCCTTAAGTACAGAGCAGTTGGGCCTGCAGCACATAACCAATACCTGTGACTTAGAAAGATTGAATCACATATAAAATAAAATAAATGTCAGACAAGAGGAAAAGCACAACTCATAATTTAATTATAAAACACAAAACATTTAGATGCAGCAGGTGCATTTAGGAATCCATCAGTAATTCATTCCCCCAACAAAGCTTGGTTAGTGTAACAGGTCAGGACCATTCCTCATGGATTTGTAGGTACATGCTGGTCCCTCCCAATGACTCAACAGAACATGTTTGTTTAACATCATTGCATTTAAAAGAAAAATTGCATTTTAAACACATGCACTTCAAACTGTTATAGTGTCTCCTTTTTACCTTTCAGGTAACAAGACATGGTACTTTGCAGTCATGTATTTCTGCAGAAGTATAGAGGTAGCTTAGTGTGTCTGTTATATGCTGTACCATATATATAATACATCATCTAAACCCTATCAGAGGCTGTGTCCAGGGCCTCAGCCTAATCTTAGTCTACATTACGGAAATTTAGATGCCCTTGCCATCCTCAGCAATATGTAATAACAGTGATACTTGAGCCCACAATTTCATTTCCTATAGCAGCTTTTACTTAGATCATGTTACACTTTTTAGATTGGGATTTTCCTGAAAGTATTTTTTCTGCAATAGTTAAAATATGAGGTCAAACTGAATTATTAATTTTATTGTTGTTGTTGTTGTTGCAGTATTACCTCAAGGTTGCATCTCATCAAATTCATAAGTAAAATTTAAACTATTTTTTATATTTTTGTGTCCTGAAACACTCATTTCAGTGATTCAATTTGTTATTTGTAGGTAGAATTAAAATAATTTTCCTATGAAAAATTATTCATATGAAAAATGAAACCCATTTTTTCACAGCCATTTTAGCTATTTTTTCTCTTAATTGTTGCTATTTCCTTCTTAATTTGTGCTATTTTCTTTTTTTTCCTAATTATTATCTGGATTGAGTGAAATGTGAGTGAAATGTAAGTGAAATATTATTCTTGCTTTAACACATCCTACATGGTGTTGTTTAGTTTGGCAAAAATAGTAATAGAACAGATCTGATAGCTGGAAAAAGATTAGATAATAACTAAAATTGAAGAGCAAGATAACCTAAAGGAGTCTTGGGATTGAATCTGCTTAAATGAGAAATATTGATGAACATCATGAAAAAAATTTGAATCAAGATATCTGCCTGTAGAAAAATGGACATTAAAGGTGATTACATAACAAAGTAATCCATACCCTTACTTCCTGAATATCTGTGTGAAATAACTTACTCTGAACTTGAACTTTAATAATAAATTATAAATTTTATCCATTGAACTGATGCTGCCACACTGATTTGAAGACTGAGGAATTCACCTATTATCAGAGGCGTTACATTTACAACCATATTTAGAATAATGAATGCTGTCATCTTGTTGATAAGCATAAACCTCCCAGCAGCCTTGGGAATTCAAGCTGTGGAACAAAATTCTCTCATTGACATAAGTGGGAAAAATTGAGCCTGCACATTGGTATTTTCAAAGAATTTTAGTATTTCTTAAAATTCCAGGAGTAATCAAGCCTTCAGATGATTCCAAGACCTGTGAAACTACACTAAGAAAATGTTCCTAATATTCCTTTATATAACACCTTGCAAGTATCCTTAATGATAGAAGCTGGTATTGACAAGGATATGAGAGAGATATGAACATAATATTGGAATATCTTCATTACCTCCTTACTCGATTCAACTGCTCATCATTTTTTCAAAATGAAAGGATTCCCCTCAGTCAGAGGAAAAAAGGAATTTACTGGTACATAAACTGCAATTACATTCTCAGGATCAATCCTTCTCTCAGATGAGAAAAATTGTATTAATTACACATGCACTTCAGTTGTTTTTTAAAGTTATTTTATTCTGAAATTATTTCTGCATTCCCAAAATGCTTAAAGCTATTAAATAAGTTTTCCCAGATGTGTATTAATATTCTCTTGTGAAAATGAGGAAGAACTAGTGTTAGCAGTTAGATACATTACAGAACATAAATATATCTACTAAGGTAACAGAAATTAAAGAAGTAGTTATAAAAGAAAAGGTGGCACTAGGTGAAATCTGTCAGGGCAAAATCTGTTATAGTAGATGAGTAATGTACAAGGGCGTTAAACTCTAGCTTAGTACTATGAGTAGAGGAAGAAAAAACAAATTCAGAATCCTGTAGATGTTGATGGCAATGTGAAATACATCTCACTCTCTGTGAAGGGTGTTGGTTTGTATGTGCAGCAAGCTCTCCAGTGGCACCTAATTCACAGTTTTTTCAGCTATCCAAATCAGCCTTGCAAGCTTACCAATTCCATTATTATCTCTCCAAATATTGCAGAATTTAAGCACTTCAAATTAAATTGCTGAAGAGTCTATATTTGGCATGTCTTCAGCTTTCTAACCTTTTTTACTGTGTATGTAGCATTAGACATATCCAATAACATATTTTGTCGCTTTTTGATCTTCAATATGAGAAAAAGAAATTGAAGCAAGTCTCTTAAAATATCTTCAGGATTTCATAATTAAAATCTAGTTAACAGGTAGGCATGTCTAAAATGCACTTGAGTTGATAAGGCATATTTGAATTCAATTGAAATGGGAGGAAGTCCATGCTAAGTAAAACTTTTTATGCCTTATGAAATATTTAACAGTTCTTGTTTGAAGTTTATTGGAAAACAATAATACTCAATGCATAATAATAATTGATATATACTGGCTGCATAATCTATAGCATTAGCCCCATCACTGCTGGGGTTTTCCTGTTTTGTTGGGCCTTTGCTTTAATACCCTACCTCTCTGAAGTGTGGGCCCTGATACTCCAGACAAGCTGCAGAGAAGGAATGATTAGTTCAGTATTACCCTCTGCTGTCACACCAGAGTATCTTAGATTCCTCTTTTTTAAGACTGTATGCGTAGTGTCCATTTTCTGTTCCTTTTTTTCCTCTCTAAGTATTACTTACAAGAAGACAAAAGAACTTTGTTGTCATCATGTCTCTTAAAGGTAATGTAAAACTAAGCAGTTTGCAGGGTTTTCCACTAATCTGAAACTGCAGGACATCAAGATTAGATGTCCTAGCAGCTGTTGTGTTTTCTCTTATGAAATTAAAATAAGATGGGAGAATGATGGTAGTAGAACAAAATACCTAAAATGGATTGCATTATGCAGTTATTTTCCTTCTGTTTGGTTTAGTGGGTTTCTTTTTTCCCATTGTAGGGCAAATAAAGAGACATTCATATTGTTCCTCAGAAACAGTTCATTATAACTGGTGAATGAATATATGGTGAATTAAATGAGTGAATGAGTGAATAGGAAACAGTGACCTTAACGGAAGCATAATCCCAAAGGTGAAATTAAGTTTTATGTAGTTCTATGTTAGGAACTTCTATGTTTGTGAAGTTTTTTTTCTGACTGACTCCAAGACATCTTGTCTCTAAAGCCCTCAGGTCTCAATTCACACAGATTGTGTTGGAAAGTATGTAGAGAATTTTTGTGGGAAACAACTTTAAATGAGTCTTTCTTATTTTATTAGAACCAGAATCTTTGGAGTCCTCTGGATACACTCAAAGTCAGCTTCTGTAGCAAGTTGAATACTGCTGTCAATTATAGTTTAGTATTTTCTATATTTTCAAAAAAATTGTGCCAGAAGAATTCCTTCTTTGGTTGAAATTTCTTCTGTGTTTCTGTTTCTTTGTTAACTATTTATTTTTAACCTCACTGCTTTTCATCTGAAACCTGAAAGACTGTACATTTCTTAACTCTTGTTTCCCTAGTGAACCCCTCTTCTCCAGTTTATTGGTCACCATCACATAAGCTATTTCAATAATGAAAACAAAATTATATGCTTTAAAAGAATTTTAATACCTTTATATTGCATACATTATATTTTAAATTATTTTAATATATTTAAAATGTAGCCAAAGCTTATTCCAAGTAAATATTTAGAAATTCAACACCAATGCCACTTGCATGCTTTCCTTAGTTTATCCATCAAGTATTTTTTCATCGTGTGCCTTACAAGTATATAGATGGTTTGTCATTGCCATGAATTTCCTTGCTCATTTCAACCAATAATTACTTTTCACAACTCCCTGATAAAGAAGAAAAATTTTCCCTTGTCCTCTATTTAAAAAAAAAAAAAATCATAGTTTTATTACTTCCATTTAGAGCAGCAGATGAGTAACTAAATTCCATTATGAGCCCTCAAAATGCTAGTGGCATACTGGCAACCTGGACAGTAACCCCTGATTCCATTTCAGTTTTTCTAACCCATGGCTTTCTAATCCTGAAGATTATTCTTATTATAGGTGTTGAAAACAGAAACTATTTTGTTTCAGGTGCCTTGAAAATCCTCTGCTTTTTCTCTATTTTAAATAAGAGAAATTTCAAAGGGAGGTGATAGGGAGCTTACAGAGTTGATCCTCAGTTCAACCATTTTACACAGCTGAAACTCAGCTGTTAGTCAACCTATAAAAGTCACCAACTATGTCCTGTCAGGCCAGAAAAAACATCCACAGTGTCTTATTCAGGGTCTTTCATTAGCTGAAACATTGATTCTTATTATTTCTCTGCCATTATTTCTCTATCATGGAGCCAAAAAAAAAAAAAAAAAACACTGGGTTAGCCCTTCTAATACGTAGAGAAGCATGCAAATAAGAATCAGCATTTTACCTATTCAGAAAGGTACACAGAGAGAAACAGTGCATGTGGAAGGTACAGAAAGGTTTGTTTGGGTTTTTTTGTGTTCCATTTTCCCTTCTCTAAAAAAGTTTATCCGCTTTACCCAGTAGGCCAATGACCATATCCATTTTGGATGAGCTGTACTTTCCACTTTGTTAATTTTACTGTTAACCACAGTTACTGCTGAAAAGGAGTGCCTTGAAACAAAATAGAAGAAAGGCCAAAAATGCCATCCAGAAAGAAAACAAGTTCTTTGAGATGACAATCCAGTATATGGTTTGAAGGCCAGGAGTCCAGAGACACTATTGTGTGAGAGAAATTAGGATATTGTTTCTGTACATGAAATATCTTGAGTTTTCTGATTTGAGGCAAATGGCACTTACAGGTAATTTTAGGTGCCACTCAGAACCACCTTCAAAAAAACTGCGGAGCAAACACAGCTGTCTTTGATATAAAATTATGTCAGCATTCCATTTTGGCACTGGTGTGTGATTTACGTGGGGGACTCTCAGCAAAGCCAGGACACAGACTCTAAAAGACCACCTAACTTTTATTAAACTTGAGTTTTCTCCCCATTCCTTGCTTTAGTCCTCAGAACTGCCCCATGAGGAAAGCACAGGTCCCTGTGGAGAAGGGGTACCACACAGCTGCATGGTGCCGCTCTGCTGAGATGGAGGCACAGGAACTGTTGTTCTCCTGACTGGGAACTTCAAAGACAAAGACACTCTCTGGTAGGAATAAGTGCAGATGAACAGATAAACAGAATAATATTGATTTTCATATCTACATTAATAAATGTATAAGTGTGAACACTGTTGTTTACCCAGGCCTCTCTGAGGTTCACTGTATGAGCTGAGGTGGGTTTTAACAATTTTGTTTGTTTGTTTCAGTGGTCCAGATAATAGAGCTGGATATTTATGATAAGAAATTTGGACTAAGGTATTAATTACAACATTTCTATGTCCTGTGAAAAATATATCTTGTCAAATGGTCTGATTTTGTTATTTTGTAGGGGTATGTGAATCTGATAGAGAATTTTAATAAGCCTCTGACAGTGCTACATTGTAATTTGTGGTGTACTGTACCATTAAAGCAAGAGTAACCCTAAATGTAGTTGTCAGTGAAGCTTCACTTTTTTTTAATAGAGTTTTATGTGGTGTTTTGGTGGATTTGGATCTATTTTTTTTTGGCTTCCAGTCACATTCTACTTAAAATGTTTCACCACTAAAACTTCCAATAAATAGAGTGGTGTTAAGTATAGAAGTTTGAAATAATTTTTTTTCCTGCAATATGTAGATGCTGTCAATTTCATATATAAGATGTGGGGTGACTGAAATATTTACTGAAAATCTTGAATATTTACTGATAATCTGATATTATCAGTAAATAATATCAGATTATTTACTGATAATATCAGTAGCAGGTTGCTGCTTGATTTGAGTGGAAGGGAAAGGTTTGCTTTGGGCATAAATCAGTGTTGGGAACTGCTGTGAGAGTCAACATTCAGAAAACAAGATAAAATGCAGAAAAAATCCCTCTACATCCATGTCTATTGGGGCTTTTGCCATATTCAAATCTGGCAGAGGGGGTTTTGGGGTGGTGGTGTGTTTTTTCATTGATTTTAATGGAAGGAACAAGAGCTTGTACATAAGATTGTGGCAGAGAACAGTAGAACAGAGCAGTATTTTATGTGTTTCTGCACTTGATAACAGCAATACTCAAGGAGAACAGAATAGGAAGGACTGGATTTGCAAGTGCAGCTCATGTAAAAATCAAGCAGCTCATGATCAAAATCTTCTACAACATAATGAACTACATATATATATATATATATATTATTTATTTATTTATTTATTTATTTAATATATATTAAAACTGAAAGGTACCATGGTTTTTGCCAGCTACAAAAAAGAAACCCGACAACATAATTTTGCAAATAAAAAGAAGTGGTGACAGTTTGTTGTTGAAAGATCTTTGGTTGGATATTGAGTATTTTTAATTTAAGATTAAATCAGAAGGAGGAAGGTGTTCCTGGTGGCATAAATCCAACTGAAAGAAGCTAAGAGTATATTTTTTGGGGTTTTTTTGTTTTTTTTTTATTTAGTGGTTTGGCGGGGTGGCAGGGGTGTTTACGTGAAGGTGAATTGCATTTCAATTCATTCAAAGATGCAAATCAACTGCAGTGCAAAACTTAAAAAAATGGAATAGTGCTACTATGCAGAGGGGAGGGGAGTGGAGACAGTGTGGAGGGCATTGTGTTGTTGTACTGGAAAAACAAATGCCAGAAAAATTCGTCCTTGCAGCAGGAGAACAAAAATGAAGTTGTGTCAGAACTTCACACAGTCTCCTGTGGGTGAGGCACTGCATATCCCAGAAATGGGGAAAATACCTTTCCTTTCTGGGTACCCAGCACTGTCCTCCATCAACATACACATGATTGCTGTCACTAAAGCCAGCTTGGCTGTGGCCCAGGGTCCCTTGGCCCATGTACAGGTGTTTTCCCTTGGCCTCTGTGTTAGCTCACTTTGACCAGTCTGTATTTCCTGAAAGCATTGACACACCTCATCATTCTTAACAGATAACTCCAGAATTTTAAATTTCTGGATAAATGAGAGGTGCTATTAAAGCTCATCTTCTCTTTGCTCTCTCAGTTTTTTGGAAATAATTTCCAAGCAATTGGATCCTACAGTCACTTGCCCTTTTGAGAACTGGCTTTGTTAAGCAGAAAAATTTGCATTGCTGTAATTCTTAGCCTGTGGAGAGAGATGACCTTACATAAACCTATAAATGTCAAATTCTGGCAAGAATAGAGGCAGCCCTGTGGGATAGTTTGAGTCAACTATATATGTTATTTTAGAAATTCAGACTAAAAACAGAATTGGAAAAAAATACAGTCAAAAAGAAGAGATTTGTCTATTAAATCTTATTACTGGATAGAGATAATATGGTACTATGTTTCAATGTGAGTGTGACACATAAAATCTAGCTTGGATTTATTAAAAATAGGATAAAGACCTAACTTCCTGGGTTCAAGCACCAAATTGGGAGAGAATCTGTAGATCTCTGCTGAATAAAGGTAAGACATTAGCTATTGTAGTGAAACAAGAGTGGAATATCTTCCCTTATTTCTCCTGTTTTCTTTTCATGATCAGCAATTGCCTTGATTGTGATGACATGCTTTTAAAGTGTGTAGGGGTAGACAAGAGAAAAGAGGAAAGCTTCTTCTGTCAGGATGTTGAAGGGAAAGATGAAAAAGTATGTGAAGAATGAGCACATTCAAATTCTTGTTGCAGACTATTCAGTGCTTTTCTATCAGTTTCTGAAATATTTCTGTTTATAACAAAAGTTATAATTTGGGTATTTAATGCAATTAACCTAAACTCTGGCTTGCTTTAACTCATGTTAATCAGAAGAAGTTGCCATAATTATTAGTTTTTAATGTATCTAATTAAAATAAATTTTCACTCTGAGAGACATGAAATGTTAACTTGACATTTTATGTAATTTGACAATATAATACAACTTTGAAGCCTTTTTAAAAATTATTTTTATGGTGATGTTTTAAGTTAATACTATTCATATAAGAATATGATCTATTGGTGCAGATTATTATAACTAAGGTTTGAAAACATTTTCTGTCTTAAGTATCCAAATGCTGTTTTATGTCCTGGAACACTAGCAATAGAAATCATGATTTACTTAAAGTAAACCATTTATCTCTCATCTTTGCTGCTAATAGACTAAAGTGAAAATTCATCTGAAAGGTTTTGTGTGTTTACTGATGACTTTCAGAGAATGCTTATAATTGCCATTCATAGAAATGAGGATGCCATCCATAGTATCAGCAGGTTTTCCCACGCTGTTTCTGACCTGCAGAATCCCTGCTGCTCCAGTGTTTGGCTTTTCTTAAGCAAAGACCACCAGTTGTGTTAAATTATTCTGGAGTGTGTGTCTGAGGAATTACGTTGATTTCTGTGCCTGAAATAGATCCCTCTCTGTTGACACAAGATGACTACATAAAGCTTCCATCTAATTTTTTACATGGAAGCTTTATTTTGAAAAGAAAAGCTTCTAAAATCTTGCTTCCAAGCAACTTGTAGAATAGAATGTGCTCCATTGCACTTGTTTAGTAGAGCATGCTTGGTTATAAAATGTTTGATATATTTCTTCCACTATGTTTGCATAGAAAAAACAGTCACACAGTCTAATAAACTTTAGAACAAGTATCTTCATTAATACTGTTTTACAGACAGCAGATTTCTTCCATTGTTTTTAAAGCTATGTGTCTTGACATGGCCAAACCATGAAAACCATGTTGCAACTTCCATGCTGCTTAGAAGTCTGCTTTAAGTGTTTAGAAAGGATCTGATCTCACATTTGAACTTATGTCAGTATAAGACAATAAGATATACTACTGCTGCTTGTCATTTCTGTCTAATGAATGAATTTCTTTGAAGACACCAATATCACCAAAAAATATAAAAATCCCTATTCCCCGTTATAAGAAAAGCATGATTAGTATAAAGAAATTCATTTAAATTTCTATGAAGTTATTTAGAGCCTTAAGACTCAATTTCCAAAATAACTGCTTTTCATTTTCTCATTGAGCTTATACTTGCTTATAATAAGTTGTCTAGGTTTTCACAGCTGTTCTGTATTTATAGTCTAAAGGGAATTTCACTTGTCAGGGATGGTATGACAAATAAATGTTCCATATGTGCATTTTATTCTTAGGTGTATTTTCTGATTAGCCAACAAAATGTCAAGAAATACAGTTTGACACCATTTAACAGCACACAAGCAGAGCCTGTAGGGGTTTTTTGTGGCACATCTCAACCAACTGAGAAATGATCTGCAATTTTCTTAAAGAAGTGTAAAATTTTACTGACCTTTCAGACCTTTTGGGACTCTTTACTCCATTTCTGGAACTCTTGGAGTGGCCAGATGGAAATCATCCACTTCAGTGTGGCAAGGGAGAACTGCAATAAATCTTCTACTTGTCATCAAAATTTTCTGGGCAGCATCTTCAAGACAATGCATGAACTTCTCTGTTTTCTCCCTGTTCTTTCCCAAGATAAAATGTACACCACATCATAAAGACCTTGTGAGGAAACTTTAACCTAATATCCCAAAGTTCCCAAAAGACTGAGGCTCTCCAGCCCTGTTTTCAGAAGGGAGCCTGCAATGAGGCTTGTGTCTTTGGCAGCCTCTGCTGGGATGGCCTCTGTGCTCAGGTTTGCTTTAATGTGTGGGCCAGGCATGGAAATAAGTGAAAGTCTTGGTATCATTCTTGCTCTTTGTAGACACAGCAAATGAGCCAGCATATTACAGCAGAGATATGCCGCTGACAGAGGTTCCTAGAGTAAATGGGACCTGGAAATAATTATTCATGACCTTTGACATTTTTCATATACATCTTTACCTATCTAATGTATTAGCCATAGTAATAAGTTCCTATTACATTGCCAAAAGGCAGTCATAATGAAAATGGCAGTTTTATTTTAACTACCTTAGGGCTGCCAGACAAGTACTAATTACTGAGACATTTATTGGTGGATGGTTTTGGTTGGTTTTTTATTTTTTTACTAGAGAGTAATGTAACAGCAAAATGAATTAGACATCATTTGTGTAAGCTATAATAGAACCAGCTCTGAACTGACATGTCTTGCCAGGTATGAAAGATAAAAAGCCTAGTAATATCCACTAGAAAGATAGAATTTTCTTTCCTAATTTTTCTTTGGCAAAAGATGTGGAGTAGATCACCTTTGATCAACAGGGAAAGCGAGAAGTGCAATCCCCAGGAAAGACACGTTAGCAAGTAATTATCAGGAACACCAAGGCAAACCAGGTCCCAAATAGGAGACTTCAGTGTTAGGCAAAACTTCTCTATAAACTAGCATTGAATTGATTTTTCTGCCCTCGTTGTCTCCAATGACTTTCTCTCTGGAGGTGTTTATCTTCCATTACAGTCAATAAATAAAATCTAGGTAAGCAAAAGAAAAAGGCTGAAATTAGGTGAGATGAATCTCACTTCAGCTCTCAAGAGCCTAAGCGTTCTCTACCAGCCTTTCTCCTATGACTGGTACTGGACTGTGGCATTAAAATGTGATCTCTACAATTATGTTGAATAAACAAATGTCATCAATGCATAGTGGAGAATAAATAACTATTTACAGTAATAGGTAATATTGCTGTTACCTAGTAATGCACTACATGGAAATCTATCCTCATGTAGTAGATACCATAGGACTAAACAATTGTTAGTGCCCAATAGTGAGAAAAGGTACTAGTGTAAAGAAATGTTTGGATATTTTTGCCATTCCCTGCCTAGAATGAATGTAATTTACAAACTGCATTGCCAGAATAATCTCAATTTGTAGGAATTAAGCTGTGAAAAACTCAGTTCTTTTGAGCTGACTCCTTCCAATTATTTATTACTACAGAAATAAATTAAATAATACATTTAAGCTTTTACAGCTTATCTATAACCATATATGTGCTGTTAATAGGCTTCCCAATAAACCACCCCAGATATTCCAGTTATAAGCGCAGCTCAAGATTCCTATTATAACATATTTTTATTTTGCATCATACACAATGCTGGTGGCAGCATACCAGAGAAGAGTAATTTTCCAAAGCATTTAAGAACATGTCAAGAGAAATAGCTAGAAGTGTTTAGATTAAACATTTAAGTTAGAGCTTGCTTAAGTAAGAGGCTAAATGTTTTATTGGACTGCAACAGCTATGATGCGAAAAACCCTCACAAGCTACTTGTTTCCTTATGAATTACTCTACAAACTCGTTGTGTGAACAGCTTCTGTCCAGAAGCAGCCTCCTGTGAGTAGGCAGTACCTTTTGGCTCCTTAATGATGTATCATTTCCACCACACTACAGCTGAATGTCGTGCCCTATGGATCTAATTATTCAGTGTGAATTCCTATCAAAACCCAGCTCACCTCCAGCCCACAGATGTCCTGATGTCTCTTCTGCTGATCCCTGAGTTTGCTTTTGGTGCAGGACAGAATCTTTCTGAAGGTCAGTGCCCAAACCTTATTCACTCTTCAGTAATTCAAGTTCTGCACCTTTGCTTTAAGCAACTGAAGGAAAGGAGTGGGTTTCTTGAAGGGTTTACATGTGGAACAAGTGTCATAGTCAAACTCTGACAGAGTCTTAAGCACAGGTCATTGTCAGGGTTGACCTAAAATATTATTCCAGTGAATATATGTCCTCATATATTTTTATAATGTTTTTATAATGTAAGTCATCAGAAAATACTCCACCTCCCCTAACAATGTAATTAAACTCTTGAAAATGATGTATATTTACAGCATGGCAAATACATTTATCTTCTCTTAATGCCTTACCTGACTTGCTAAAGGTTTTTAATAATGCCCAAAGTAATGGGACCTGAATAATTCATGTCCAAATTAGGTATGCATTAATGATCCCAGTGTAGTTAACTGGAAAACTAGGATCTAGCTTAGTGTATGCTTAGAGCAATAAAACACTTTGAAGGCTACAGTGAGTGTAACTGCTAAGCTCAATAAAGCTGAGTCACTGAAAAGGAGTGATTTAATCTTTCCTGTTTACCTTCTCTGAAATACATTGCTTGCAGAAGCACTGAATTAAAGGAACACTTTCATTTACGTGGTCAAATAATCAGATCTTTGCTAACATTTTTTGCAAAATGCAATCATTTAACCTATACCTTTCCCAGCAAAACTGATTACATACATTTTCTGTTATAGACTGCTTACCATTTAAAAAGTTTGATATTTCACTTGTATATTGAAAATTAACCGGGCTGTAGCTTTCTGAGCATTATCTGAAATTTTTAGCACACTTTCAGCTGAAAGATAACCGTATCCAGATAAGGCTCTCTTTTGACTAAAAGGACAAGATTTATTACAAGAAAAAAAACAAAACAAAACAAGAAAAAAAAAAAACAGGGGAAAAAACCCCCACTAAGGACAAGATTTATTACAAGAAAATAAACAAAACAAAACAAGGGAAAAAAAAAAAACAGGGGGAAAAAACCCCCACCACAATTAAACAAAAAAACCACCAAAAATACAGCAAAGCCCCTCGGGCCCGCACTTGCTGCGGTTTTCGCGGCGCGCCGCAGCCGCGCTGTCCCCGCCGCCCTCGGCCCCTTGCCCGCCGTGCCCCGCGCGGCCTGCAGGTGGCGCTGCGCCCCCGGGCCTGCCCGCGGCCTGCGCTCCCCCAGCACGGGCGGCGGCTGCCAGAGGAAAACACGAGCAGCCTTAAAATTCTGTTCACTTTACTGGTCTGGCGTTATTCTTTCCAGTCACAAAACCCTCTCTTTTGTTCTCCTTCAGCACTGTTGACGATTTCATGTTATGTTTTACGGCCATTGACTTGTATAGTAACAAACCTCAGTGAGTCTCGTGTTGTGGCTTTACCATCACTGCGGTGAGCCTGTCTGCTGGTTTTGGCCGGGACTGAATTGATTTTCTTTACTTCAACCAGTGTGGGGCTCTGTTTTGGATCTGTGCTGAGCGCAGAGTTGATAATATAGAGATGTTTTTGTTATTGCTGAGTGGTGCTTACACAGAGCCAAGGCCTTTCCTGATTTTCCTCCTGCCACACTGGCAAGGAAATTGGGCATGCATGGGAAATCACTGGGCATGCATGGGAAATCAGGAGACCCCGGCTGACGGGAGGGATATTCTAGACCATATGACATCATGCTCAGTATATAAAGGAGGGGGAAGAAGAAGGAAAGGGCAACATAAGAAGTGATGGCCTTTTGCTTTCCGTATGAAACTGTCTTTTTCTCAGCCCACAAGTTTTCTAGCTTTTGTGCTTTTCACTCTCTCCCTGATCCTAGTGGTGGGTAAGTGAGCAAGTGGCTGTGTGGGGCTTGGCTGCTGGCTGGGGTGAAGCCACCACAAAATCTTACCCCATTTTGTTGTAACAATCCTGTATAGTCTAAATAGGTGAATTTATCCCTTTACCATTTCTGTCCCTAAGTTTGTGAGCAATTGAGAGTCTATGACAGTGGCAGACCAAAATATATAGGTGATACAGCAAGTGTCCCATTTTGCTTGTATGCAGCCATTTCCACCCTAAGGCAGCATAAGTGTTCAGTGCAGACCAGTGTCTGAATGAAGGAACAGATGGCTTGTGCCAGCACTGCATGGTCCAAGCAAGGGCACTAAGGAGTCAGCAGAAGGCAGTCATCTTTGTCCCTGCACTCCTTCTCAATTCAGTTTGTTCTTCACTCCACAAATAAGATTCAATGTCACATGTGACATTGATTCCAAGCACTGTAGCCTAGATAAGAATGAGGGTTAATAATAAGGAAGAAGGAGGAAAAAAAATATACAGTATTTTTCTTTTCTTATTTTTATGTCTATACAGTGGTGATGCTATAATGTTTCAATCTGAAATAGTTCTAGGTTACAGACAATATAGTTATAATTTTAATGTGTAAAACCCTAAAGTGGATGGCTGTGTAAATTTTACCAGAGTAACAGGACAGCTATAGAATAATGGAACAAAATAGTTTGGAAGGAACCTCTGAGGTTATCCAGTCAACCCCCTGCTCAAAGCTGGCCCAGCTTACAACAGGTTGCTCAAGTTCTTGCGCAGTTAGATTTTGACTACCTGCAAGAATTCAAATTTTATGCCTTCACTGTGCATCTCTTTCCAGTCTGTGACCACCTTCATGCCCTTCTTTGCTACCAGGCTGCAGGGCTGACTCATGATCACCTCTGTGCACCAGGTCTCCCTGGGTAGTTCCCAGCCTGTGCTGGTGCAGGGGCTTCCTCTGTGCCAGCCAGGGCAGGACTTGCATTTGCTTGTGCTGAAATTCACAGGGTTCCTCTCAGTCTGCCAAGGTTCCCCACAGATGGTAGCCCTGCCTGCTCTGTCCAACATCACTTCTAATTTACACTCTCCTCAAAATTTCTGAGGGTCTCATTGTCCAGATCATGACTGTTTGGTTTGAGGGATTCTCCAAAAATACACTGGAATAGTAATTAGGAAAGGTAAGTTGAGGGGTACAGGAAGTAAGTTAAAGGTGCCCAAGAAGGGCTGTTCAGAAAAGAATCGTGATCAGTAGACAGAGAGGTGGCTGATAGAGAGCAGAGTGCAGATTATTGATCCTAAGGTGGAAAAGGCAAACAAGTGGTGAAGATCTGTGTCATTGGAATGAAAATAGTTGGGCAATGGTTGGAGAAGGTTTTACAACATAGCTGGAAGTAAGCATTTCAGGGGAGCACTGTACAAAATGGGAAGAGGAGTCAAGTACTTTTATATTTTTAGCAAAGGAAATCAGTTCATATTAAATGACTCAATATTTGATTATATTTTTGTACAGTTAATGGACTTAAATTTTTGTTACTTTCTTAATGCCTATGTAAAGTACTGGAGTGTATCAGGATCACACAACCTCATAAGGGTTAAAAAAAAGTCTAAAGCCCCAGATTGTTCACATTTCAATACTGTGACTGGGTATCCTGTATCAGATAAAAGAAAAACATTCCTCTGGAAAGGAATAACCCTCCCTGTCTTGGTAAATGCTAAATCTGTGTTCTATTTAAAATGTAGCCAAACTCTTCAGTGAGATGGAATTTCAGTTCACTTGCAGCAAATGTGAAGCAATACTCTGCTTGTTTTTTCCTTCTAGAGTCAGTATTACCAATGAATTTTCTTCCATTACAATATGCTTAAATCTGTTTTTTCTCCATGGACAAAATTCTCACTGTAACTAGAGATATTGAGCTTCCCTTAAGTCTTACATGATTTCTAATTATTAACTTTCTTTCAAAGAGACATGAAAGCTAAAATACAGAAGAGCACTGTCCTATTCCCAACTTAGGTCTGAGTGATAGGAAGTTACTTGGCAAGTAAATAAAAGCAATTTTAGCTCTATCAATACTGACCAAAATTTGTATAGAGGTCCCTTTAAATAGGGAAAAAATATTCAAATCAGATAATGGTTACAAGTGGAAGTACATACAGACTAACAATAAGAAGGGAAGACAGTTTGTTCAGGAGGTCCTCTGTTTTTTGCTCTGAGAACATTGTTTTGTCTCTTTCCTCAAATTTTTGAGTTTCAGAACTTGACTCTTAGTCAATTATTTTAATCAGAAATAATGTGCAGACAAAATTGCATGTGCATAAAAGGAAGGAAGAAAGCCACTGGTAAATCCAGTTGTATAAAATAGTAACACACTGTTTTAGGACCTAACACTAGGTCTTCTTAATACGTCTAGACATAAGTCACTTTCTTTGACCTGAGTTTCTCAGTGGGAACTCAGATCCCTAAAAGCCTTTTTTTGGTCTCATCCAACACTTTTCATTGAAACTGTTAAGGATCAGGTGACACAATTATGATTTTAATCATAATTATGATTTTAAGTTTCTAATGATCTGACATTTGAAATAAAACCAGAAATCATGCAAATAAGGCCTGAATGGGTTTCTCTCCGATCTGTTGCTATTCACCAATATGAGGACTAAATTGGGCCCTTAATTCACTTTACCATAAAATGGACAAACTGTCTCACAAGACATTCTTGTAAGTATTAAAATAAGCTCTCTGTCCTACATATCATCTTAACTTATATTACATTCCTCTGATAATTAATCAGAAGAAAACTACTTTAAGATTTTTAAACATCAAGTGTACTTTTATACAATCAAATTTAAAAAACCCAACACACCAGGAAGCAATAATATATGTAATACATTGATTGAAGACATTTACCAAATAGTCCCAAACTGAAGACTTGAATCTCTGCAAATCTGTCATGTGAAAAATGAAACATGTTTTTGTCTGAAGCTGAACTGAGCTACTCCTGCACCAACAAAGATTAATTTTGAGTTGCAAAATGCTGTCTAGATTGCTAGGCTATTTGTGATGAGACCTTGATATCTTATCTTCAAGAATAAGCCTCCTGCTCTAACTGACCTCTCTTTTGAGCAGAGATGGGACTAGAGGTCCTTTCAAAACTCTTCTGTCCTGTGATCTGTTTCAGCCATGTCATATACACTTTGTTACGGTTCCAGGTGCTTTCATTATGCACACACTGAGGATTACCATCCTGCTTAAAGACTTTGGCTGAATGGCATCCTTGTCCTCTCCTCAGCCTCTTCAGCTTACAGCCTCACATATTGATGTAAATGACTGTGATGAGTCCTGCAGCTGCTCCAGCTTCTTCCAGCAATGATCAGAGCTCTTTCTCATCCATCTGTAAATATATCATCATAGGATTACTGTTGGCCAAGAATGAAAGGGACAAAAGTCTCTTCAAGTTCACCTTACCAGTATCTCCTCTCGTCCCTGCCCATGTTCAGTACATGTGCCGTAGGAGTTCTGAGTAACCAGTGGCATGCTTCAATGTCATCGTTTACCTCTCATTGTAGAATCTTTATTTTGGCACTGTCTAGGTAGTTGAGTAGATTTTCTGCTTAAAGACATTAAGAATTATGCTACTTGGTAGCAAAACAGTCAATCCTTCTCAACAGCACTGCCCTAAGACAAATTATATCATAATATATTTGCACAGAATATGGGCCTTATTATGTATTAAAATCTATGTACTAATTGATACACTCAGACAAAATCAGTTTTGGTAATTCAAAAGTCTCAATAACACCAGTAAAATGATTAATTTAAACCATCACATTTAAAATTAGAAAGAATGGAGCGGGTTTATTTTAGTGTTTATAAGTCAAAGTCTGTCAATGATATTTATTGAAGAGCCATAGTTAGATAAAGCTCTCAGATTTAACAGCATGGACTCTCTTTCCTCTATTTATATTTCTTGTCTTCAACTTGCTCTTATTATATCTTCAAATATTATCTTCAAGCATAAAATAAATTAAGAACTGTTCTGCACCAGACATACATTTTAATGGACACAGGCTTGTCAGCTCAGGTGTTCAGACGCCTTTGGAAAAGCAATTGTAGGAATGACAGTTTGCATCCTATACAAAGTCATATGGCACAGGGTTTTTTTACTAGAGGATAGACAAGTGTCTGCATTCTGTGGAGCAATTAGCAATCCTGGTGCTTGCTATCCTTCCCATGTGGGGACCTGAAACCTCTAGCCCAGTGGGCTTCACTTTGAGACCATGTTATAGGAGAAAATTAAAACCTAAACAATACCAATCTAGATGATAATTAAACAAACCATCAACTGACTGGTGATATTGTAGTCTGTTGCTTGGCAACTGCTAGGAGCTGACAAATGAATTCTTTCTTTTAGACTGATATTAATTGACTCAGTAAGTTAGACAAAAAAGAAACAAACAGCATTACAATGAATTTAAAAGTTGGGCAAGAGAAGATCTGAGGAGAGATACAAGATTAAACAGCTAGAATGGGGAGGGGCGGGGAGGGGAGGGGAATTAGCATTAAACCATGGAGAGGAGGTTTTAAACAGGATATGTTGGTCTTCAGTGTGGGAGCATTGATGTAGCAATACTGGTTGGTTGATTTGTTTGGTTTGGTGTTTGGTTGGTTTTTTTGTGTTTTTTTTTTTTTTGGTGGTTTTTTTTTTGTTTGTTTTTTTGTTTGTTTTTGGTTTTTTTTTTCATTCTGGAAAAGCTACCTTTTGACAAAGTAGAACTGTTTTGATGCAATGGGTTTTTTTTTCCCTAAATATAGGCCTCAATTTGCATAAGAATTTTGTTGGTCCACTATTGAAGACCTTTCAGAGTAGTCTTAAATAACCTGAAAAATCCCATTAAGAATATTTATTTGAACTATCTTTGAATGAATAAGGAAATGTAAATTCAGGTACTTGCTCTAACTAGAGTAGAACAAAAACTTGGAACTGAATCTTCATTAATGAATGTGATTTTATCCCACATTGCAATAGCATCCTCTCCTGCCTTCCAAGGCTTTAAAATGTTGCTCTATTTCCAAAATTACTTTCTGTATCATTTTTCATGCTGCTTATTGGAGAATTCCAAAGATCACCTTCTTCTGTGAACAGGACAAGTTGCAATTAGCTGAGATGATGAACATGGCTAGACTTTGCCAAAAAAGAGCAGCTTTCATATAGCTCAAATAATTCATTGTAATTAGTTCACCTGATTACTTGGGTTAAAGGAAAGAAAACAAAAGCACATTATAGTACAGGCACATTAACCACAATACAATTAGTGTAATTGTAATGTAATTACAATTATAATGCAGTTGCAATTTGTTAAAAATTATTCTTGCTAATGTATCTGAATGACAAAGTCTAATTGAAGTTTACTTGTTAGTTTCATCTTCTGTATAACACAAGAGAAACTCCTTGCCCATTACTTCAGTTGTCTCAATTTTTTTGATTTTGTTTCTCTGAAGAAACTGGGCAAAAATCCCTTATATTCCATTGATATTGCAATAAGGATGTCCAGTCAACTGCTTGATCAGTACATCTCTTTGTGTGGAACCAGTGGTTTTGTAATGGGAAGGGGATTTGGATTGACTTTCTCTTCTACTGCATAAAATATGTTCAGACTTAGTGAGTCCAAGCTATGTTGATTCCTTAACACAACTTTAGGTGATTCCTGATATGATTGGCAAAAGGACAAGGACGTGCCAGTGCTGAGCACCACATTCCTGGGTCAGTTCCAAGGGCCAAAGTTGCAGCCGAAGCTGATGGCCAGTCTGCTGAGGGACTGAGGCGGGGAGGGAAGACAGCATCTCTGCTACAGAGAAATGTTAGCTTAGTGTCTCTCATTTAACCCTAGAGCTCGGCCAAGGGTGAAAGAAGGTGCTTGAGTAAAATCAGATTTCATGCCTAAAATGATGTCTGGGATGCTCCCTGGCTTTCTCTTTTTCCCGTGGTCTTGCTGAGAGGAGTTGCTGTCACTCACCTTTAGACAAAGTGTCTTAACTTGATTTGAGGTGAGCCAAATGAGCTCAAGTGCTTGTTACTTGTGTCCCAAATGAGCATCCTCAGTGGTGCAAAGAATTCCCATCCTCCCTCCACTGCCCTGCCAGGCAGGGCAAGGGAGCACCAAAGGAATCTGATCCAACTGCCCATTGGAAAAGGCACTCTGCTGGGAAGAGGGAGCAGTGAAGCCCTCTGAGAGGCAAATTGTTTCCCATGACTTTTCAGTGGAAAAAAATGCCAAAACAGTTGTGGGATCAAGAGCCAGGACTTCATGGATTACATACTTTTCCAGTTCAGCTTGCTAGAGAGTGGTATGCCTTTTCCTGGAGACAGCAAGAATTGGAGCACTGTCTTGAAAGTTCAAATACCAAAGGAGAACTTTGGAATAACCTGCACAAATGAATGACCTCCCAAGTTTCCATGAGAAAGGTGCTGGAATGCATCTTGAAAGAGATGGATTTCTATCCTTTTCTAAAGCCCCTGACCTCAGTGGTATCTTGTGAAAAAGAGAATTGCAAGAATGCAGGAGAAGCTGTAGTTTGTCAATTCTACTTAGTTCTCTGTATGTGGAATTAAGTTGCTAATTAGGGTAGGGAGCCATAAGAGAAGTCACATGCTCTTTTGCCCTGAAGATCTTAAAATTAAAAATACTTGAAAAGACGTTCTTAACACAGAACTGGGAACTAATTGGTTGAGGCTGTACACAAGGAAGCGTTCATTATTTTCAGCTTGCAAAATATCTCTATCCTTAGTATTTCAAGATTCTTGCTAGTACTTAGATGGAAAAACATCATTAAAAGTAAATAAGTTATATTGAAGGAATGTTTTTAGCATGAAGTACTCAATCTCTTGCCAGAACTTAATGAAATTTATTATGTGAGAATGTCTAACAGCTGAAAAAACAGCCAAAAAAAAAAAAAAAAAAAAAACCAAAAAAAAACCTAAACCCTAAACCCTAATTTTTTTTTGGCTGTAACAATTCTGTCATAAAATAACCTTTGGCATAGCTACGTCAGTGATTTTCACAGGCACACACACTATGCATAGAGAAAGGACTAGCAATTTGTGGGAGACCTGAGATCATTTTGTTGTGTAAAAGTAGCTAATCCAGCCTTTCTTCGACAGTTGTTCCCAGCTGTGTACATTGAGTGGATCTCTTATACCTAGCTGAATATTCTTTGACTAGAATAGCTGGATGAGTAAAAGCCCACAGGTCTTTAATGACACTCTGCCCCTCCACTCCATAGAACAGCAACTTCGGTTTGTGAAGAGCACTTTCTGTGCAGGCACTTCAACTCATTTGGTCCTCACAGAAATCCCCAGATCTTCCCAGGGACTTGGGTGGATCCAGCCTGGAGCACAGCACTTCCAGAGTTCTGAGCTGAGAGGGACACCACCTGCCTTACTGGTTTCAGCTGGGCAGTAGCAGCCCCTGCTACTCAAATAGGAAAGACCCTCAGGAAAGGGCATTATCTAGATGATCAAGAAAAATGAGTCAGAAATATGGGCTTTGTCAGCTGCTGTGAAAAGCATATTCTTCTGCATGATGAAGAAAACTCAGTATATGGAAAAATATTATTATTTAATGAACTCCCATTGTCATTCTCTTTTGAAGTTGCTAATGAGGCTGAAGTCAATATCCTTCATCTGTTCAGTAAAGTGAATTCTTCATCTTGACAGTCCAAGATTGCCACTGGGTAGACGCAGATTTGTGAGAAGAACTAAATGGTGTTTACTGTGGTGACTGATTATCTCCTGAAGAATCATGTGTTTTTCTACAACAGTAGAGGATATAATTTAATTAGACTGTTATTTTAAATGTTCTGACTTTTTTTAATGCATTAACTTACGGCCTGTGGCTGATAGAAAAGAAATTAACGCTGACTCCTTTGAGTGTGGAATGAATTGCAGTTTGCAAGGGAAGAAAATTAATTATAAATGCCTGCTATTTAAGTTTTCCGGATTCAGATGATAAATGAAGCAATTATTACATGTCAAGTATATAAACAGTAATTCGTCAACATTTCAGCTTATTAATTCTAACATTTGCCATTCCATGTAACATATTTATCATGTTTTATTGCTTGTTGATGAAAAATCTAGCTTAGTTCTCTCAATTATCTTTACACAGCTGCATAATGAAGCAAGGATGTATATCACAGCCTTGAATCCCATGAAAGGGTTCTTGTTTGTCTTGACTTGAGCTCAGAATAAAACACTGAGGCCTGAGCCTGGCCTAACTACAGGTGTTCCTCATTTCAACTTCCCAGCCTTGCTTTCAAGGTGTTCTGCTGCCATGCTCCTGACTGCACATCAAAATCCATTTCTGCCTATTAATAGGTGGTCCAAGCCCCACTGATTCTACCTGAGTGCTCCTTCCTGCTCCTTCTAATCCCATCCCTGTGGCTTTCCTCATCCTTTCTCTATGCTGCAATTACATAGGAGCTGGACTGGGAGAGCTCCATCATTTTCAGATCTGTCTCTGAAATCCTGGTGTTCTGCACTCCCCACAAACTCTGCATTGGCATCTGTGACCCATTTCTTTTCATCCCCTCATTCTCAGAGACATCTGTCTAATCCAGGATTCTCCAAATTTTACCTTATGGGCTGAAAACAAAGTCTTAAGCTCCCTCTTGGCTAAGACAGACATGTTTGTTAATGATCTATTTATGGAGCTGTTGTAAAATCTTCCTGTGCTGCACAGCTGCTTCAGTCTGGAGGCTCTTCTGGTTCAGGGTGTCAAAATGCAGGAGCATGGCCATGCAAGTGGGTAGATCACAAGTCAGATAGTCTGGGTTTCCTAACAGCTTTTTGCTGCTGTGTGATATGTGATTAATTGTTTTATATTCCAGGGTGACATTCTGGCCCAAGTTACATTAGTGGAAAACTGCCATGACTTTAACCCCTGGTGTTTGACTGCCATGACTTTAACCCCTGGTGTTTAACTGCCATGACTTTAATCCCTGGTGTTTTGCTATTCCTTCACAAGGATAACCAAACCAGGTTTTGTGCTGCAAAAAACACAGTAAACACATGCCACTTGAATATAAAGGAAAATTTAAAAGCACATTCTACAAACCAGTCACATTGGGAAAGGCATGTATGCTGGCAATTGCTGAAATGGCTACCATATACTCATTTTTACATTAGTGGAAAACTGCCATGACTTTAACCCCTGGTGTTTAACTGCCATGACTTTAATCCCTGGTGTTTTGCTATTCCTTCACAAGGATAACCAAACCAGGTTTTGTGCTGCAAAAAACACAGTAAACACATGCCACTTGAATATAAAGGAAAATTTAAAAGCACATTCTACAAACCAGTCACTTTGGGAAAGGCATGTATGCTGGCAATTGCTGAAATGGCTACCATATACTCATTTTTGTCTTGGCTGTAATCAAATGTCTTTGCTAATAAACTCTAAGTTTTCTAGCCTTAAGGCTGCATGAGTCCCTAGGACCATTTATCCACAAACAAGTGGTGCATGTGCATTATGGAATAAAGCAAAAACCTTCACAGAAACACACGTTTGTAACAGGCAACTTTGCACCAAGAATCTTGGTCTTATTCCCCCTCTGACAAGACTGAGGCTGAAGCAGACCATGGATGACGAGGGTGATGAATGCAGCCAGTCATGTTTTGTCCTGCAGTCACACAAAACCCAATTCTGTTGGGCCATCCACGCTCACAGCCACGTGCATGGCATCTCCCTCTAATCTAACGGGTTTTGAGTCCCACCTTAAGAACAGCTGAAGTCCCTCCCTCCCTAAGTGCTTAATACCTTTTAGCTTTTTTGACTGTTTCAACATATAACACATTAGAAACTATGACACATCAAGTAACTGATATTGCTCTGATGCATTCAGGAGCAAAGTAATTTAATTAGTTTGTGTGCAATACCTTTATATTTATTACGAAACATTATGTTTATAGGAGCTGCCACAATGTTGTCAGCATAGGATAAGTTGACACCAGAGTCTAACAATATCATATAAAAGCAGCATTTGAATTAGTTATCGTACACCTCAGTCTCACTTGCCCTGATAAGTTAAGCAGACATGCAGAAAAACAGTTTTAAACAGAAACTTAGAAAGAAATACCCAAATTTGTAAGGTTAGTATATATTTTTTAAACAGTTTTTTAAAAAATCCCCATACAAAACCTAACAGTATTATACTTGAGAATACATGGAACAAATGACAGACTGACAGTTTGTTCAGAAGTCTGCACAGGACAGTAGTAAAACTAGAGTGGAGGGTGTCATAACATCTGATATCCCAGAATAAATTATGGGCTCTTGTACAGAGCTTTTTGCTTGACAATCTCAAGTTTGTTCTATACTTTCATCCATGTCTTGGGGTCAAACAAATATTACCTCTTTAACAGCAGTCTCTTTCCTCGTTTTGCTGTAGTTCAAAGAACCTCTTGCAGATGTTCAAGGTTACTTTCTTGCAAGAGACAGGGAAGTTATTACATTCCTTTTAAGAAAATAGAGTATTCTCCACATTTGCCTAATATATGTGTTGGGCTGTGCTGCCTGTGCTATCTCACAGAAAAATAAAAGTCTTAGAGACTATGTTAGTATATGGAGAGTCATTGAGATATTCACTGCATAACCAGGCATTGTGGTCTAACCCCAGCTGAGAGCTAAATACCATGGAGCCACTTGCTCACACAACTGTAAATAAAACCCCTGGGTAATAACAACAACAACAATAATAATAATTAATAAAGAGGAGACAACAAAGAGAGAGAGAGAGGAATAAAACACAGAAAAACAAGTGATGCACAATCCAATTGCTCCCCCACTGCTGACCAATGTCCAGCCTATCCCTGAGCCATGAAAGGCAGCTCCCAGACAGCTGCTCCCAGTTTACATACTGGGCATGATGTTCTATGGTGTGGAATAACCCCTGGGCCAGTTTGTGTCAGCTGTCCTGACTGTGCTTCCTCCTGGTTTCATGTGCATCTATCCACTGGCAGAGCATAGGAAACTGAAAAGTCTTTGCTTAGGGTGTGCACTGCTCTGCAGCAAGTAAAGCATTGGTGTGTATCAACGTTGGACTGTAACAGCTACCAGAAAAAAAAGAAAGAAAGTAAATTGTCTATCCCACAAAACCAGGACACTAGGAATAAGAAATAAAAGAGTTTATTTTCACTTTTACACTCTAAGAACATCACCTATACACTCTAAGAACATCACATATAGGTATTTCTGAGATGATCACCTTGTTTTGAAGAGTCAGAATTTGTTTAAATTTCTTCTGCTCTGCAGAAGTACTTTCTTTCAGCTTGTATGATTTTAATGAGAGCTGAAACAAATGCTGACTTTCATCTGGAGAGTATCTGAAGCGGTGTTTTGCAGATGACCCTACTTAATTTAACTGGCTTTAGCAGTGTTTGAGGATGATTTAGATGTCCTCTGCTGACTCAGTTACAAAACATGCTAGGAAAGCAAAGAATCATGTGCTTATCTTGTACCCTCCTGTGGCACCACCAGTGCTCTACTTGCAGCTGCTTTTTTTTTTTTTGATTGATATATCTGAATACCTCAGTCCATTCAGGGGGATTTCTATACACTCTACTTAGCTGGAAGATAGGAGATGTTTAGAAATATTTTAATGAGAATATTGTATTAAAAAAATCCTTGCAGTAAATAAATCAAGTTTGGTTTGATTTGGCTGGTTGGTTTTTTTTTTTTTTTTTTTTTTTTTTTTTTTTTTTAATGGATACACTGATTTTTACAGAGATAATTATCTTGTACAGAATTGGCACCTTTAGCTACAGTAAAGGCTCTCAGAATGCTTTCCATGTGGCCTCAGTAGAACTCTTCATTTGAAAAGGTAATCAAAATTTCACAAAAATCTAAGGCTGATACTTATCCAAGCTGTTCTCATTTGGAGCTGGACAAGAAAGCGAGAGAAAATATCTCAGAATCTGAAGGGTATTGAAGGGAGACCACTTCAGATATTTTCGAGCATAAATCAACTCACTAGCTAAATTAAGGTGTCCATACTGTGCAACTTCAGCTCACTCAAAATGCAAAGCCTGGGGGTTTTTTGGTAGGCCTTCCAGCAAAAACAGTCTCAAAATAAAAATACATAAATCCATTCCAGTCTAGGCTGCCTGCAGGGATGTGAGAGAAATAAAACATCCCAACAAGATGTATTTATGACATCTGGAGCAGGCTCAGTACAATGAGGTTTGGACCAAAGACTGCATCACCATTTGCTAAGCTGCCCACAGTGACAGTGAGCAGAGAAGGAACATAGCAAACCATTTACCTAATAATTGAGCAAATAGTCTAGATCTTTTTTAACAAAACTATTTTGAAAAATATTTCAGTAAAGGCTAAAAAATGTGACTAATAAAACCCCTAATTTTGTCCAGGAGCACTTGCAGTAAGTCACAAGGAATGCAGCTTCTATCTTCTCTGTATACCATTGTCACCACAGAAATAAAGCAGGTAATTTACTAAATGCCAAAAATTTGCTTGCCAGGACAGAACAACTTTATCTATTTTTGTGCTTGGTTGAAGGTCTTTTGTAATTTTCTTAAGGGGTGAGAACAAGAATAGCATTCTGCTGAATGTCAAAACAGCTTGACAATTTTTTTAGCAGCATTACAAAGTCATGATCTGCTTTCAGTGTTGACAAAATTAAAGGTATTATGGAAAAGGTAAATATTCTATATTCCAACCATAGCAGCATTACAAACAAAGTCATGATCTGCTTTCAGTGTTGACAAAATTAAAGGTATTATGGAAAAGGTAAATATTCTATATTCCAGCCAAACCAATATGGGTGAATTTGACTTGTGGAATTTCTTGCACATTACCAAAAGCAATGTCATGAATATTAATCCTGTCTCTAGGTTAAAGAAGGAGCAGAAATACTGCAAATTAGATTTATCAATATTGAATACAGAAGTAATTGAAATTCTAAACATGTTTTACTCTTGACAATATTTGATACAGAAGTCACATACCTGTCTCCTTACACAAAGAGAAAAAATAAGTAATTTCTTTTTTTCTCCTTCCTCAAAAGTCTTTAACCTCATTTGGATTAAAAAAAAAACCAAATTCACAAATAGTTTTGCTGTTACCCTTAAGCTGACTGCACGAAGCATCAAGCTAAAGAATACCTGGGTTTTAATTGATGTGTCTAATATAAATCCTTTCCTTTTAGTGTTTGGATTTGCTAAATCTTGTCCTTCAGTGCATATGTCTTCACATCTAGTTTTAAAAATTCTTATTCTGTCAGAATCTTTACAATCAACATTCAAAGTAATAATTTTGTTTAAGCACAGAAACTGGTTCAGGATAATTTAGCAACCTCTCATTTAGACAGAAAATCCATTGAGAGGAGAAGAGTAAAGACAGAATGGAAGTTTTCTGAGAATCAATAAACATTTAGGAAAGTACTGGAGATAAGAATGTGTAAAATTGTTATCGAGCTTCCATGTTGGTGCATTTATTCACTGTTCTTGGAAATGTGGAAGTGTCAGTGTGGTACTGTCTCCGCTGAAGTCGGAGGGGAAGGAGCTGGTTTTCTGATGTGGGTCCAGGTGAACATAAGAGGTTCACCATATCACTAAGAAATGCCTTTTCTGAAAAGTACAGAGAATATCCCACAGGAGCCTTGGTTTGCAATATGACCAGGAAAAACACTGTACCTCCTTTTGCAACTTAGTGACATGAAAACTGAGTTACCTGTAGGAATTACACTCATAACTAATATTGAGTTTAAGATACGCACTACCTTCATTAATGTGCAATTAACTGTCCCTATGAAAGAAAGGAGAAAATCAAGCTGGGCTTTATCTTGAATTCAGTTCTTTGAAAAGTGGTTTTCAAAAAAGCCAACACCAGCATTCCCACAGCCATAGATACAAATCCATGGAGCTCATGTCATTCTTATTTACTTTTTCAGGTGCATGACCAGTTTCTAATCTCCTCAGAAGTTACTTTGCTACGGCAAATTGTAAAAAAGTCCTGAAGCTGCTCTGAAAGTCTTTCCTCCCAAAAGAAAGTAAAAATGACAGATAAGAACCCAGAGGCCCACCTGCCTGGCCTGCATTCTCAGGTAAAACCTCTCTGTATGAGTAGGCAGCCAGCATGCAGTGCCAATGGTGGCCAGGAGCTTTGTGTGGACTTATGGGATGTGTCCAGCCCTGGCAAGGTGTACCATGACACCTGGGTGCCTCAGAATTCCCTGGGAGGGGAATCAGTCTGCTTCTCCATCCAGAGGAACTGCTTGGCTGTGTAATTTCTGACAGTCCTTGTTTTGGTTTTGCTTTAGCTGGCTGGACTGTGGAGGGGGGCAACACTAAGTGGAGAGGCTCCAACTCCCACCTTGCCAGCTGCTGGCCCTGCAAAGTTCTCGCTGCAGCAGAGCCCCTTCTTCACTGGCCCCATGGGTGTCCCTTAAGCACTGGGCATGGCGTCAAGTGATGTTTCACAGCTGCAGGCTAAAGTGAAGAGGTGCTAGAAAAGCAGCAGGTGAGCTCACAAGACAAGCAGTTCTTGTATATATTTGAAAAACTGAAAGCCATTAG
Organism: Onychostruthus taczanowskii; assembly: GCF_017590055.1. Lineage (NCBI taxonomy): Eukaryota > Metazoa > Chordata > Aves > Passeriformes > Passeridae > Onychostruthus > Onychostruthus taczanowskii. Next base: position 4,157,368 of record NW_024502791.1, read on the forward strand.
GTTTGATTCAATATTGGCTGTTAATCCAGGACTGCTGTTCTTTCCCCCTGAGACTGGTGCAAACATAAGGAATAAGGCAAATCCACTCATGAGGAGAAGTTTTCAGGGGATTATTGTCTCAGGCATTAAACAGATCTCAAGAGTATTATTATACACATCAGGTCAAGGAGCACTTTGAAGGCTGCTCTTGATATCATGTAGGACCTTCTTCCCTGTAGCTGCAGACTGACAGACCTCTGCACTTGTGTTTCCCAATCTCCAGATAAATGTTTTTCTGAATATTTGAATTTGCCTTTCAAGTTTCATCTTTTCATAATGTTGCAATGTATTTTCTCATCTAGACAGTATCAGCTTAGTTGGCTCCAAAGAAGTAGTCATGGACACATACAGTCTTTGTAATAAAATTTTCACTGTAAAATAACAAATTATTAAGCATTATCTCAGTCATATTTCTCTTTACATTTAAGCCCATTTTATGTAGCCAGAGTTCAAGGTGTGCAGTTTCCAATAATCAAACACTAAATTAAAAAATCTGTTTCATAAAGTACAACCATAGAATGCTTTAGGTTGGAATGGTCCTTAAAGACAGTGTCATTCCAGCCTCCCTGCCATGGACAAGGACACCTCCCACTAGACCAGGTTGTTCAGAGCTGCATCCAACCTGGCCTTGAATACTTACAGAGATGGGGCATCCGCAACTTCTCTGGACAGCCCATTCTAGTACTTCACCACCCTTACAGCAAAGAATTTCTTCCTAACATCTAATTCAAACCTTCTCTCTTTCAGTGTGAAGCCATTCCCCTTGTCCTGTCACTACATGTGCTTGTAAATAATCTTCATCTCTCTTGCAGGCTCCCTTCAGGTACTGGAAGGACACAAGTAGGTGACCCCAAAGCCTTCTCTTTCCCAGGCTGGACAAACTCAGTTTTCTCAGCATTTCCTCATGAGAGGTGCTTCATCCCTTGGATTAACTTGGTGGCCTCCTTTGTACTTACATAATGCTATAACTAACACAATCACATGGGAAAATGCAGAACAAATCCTATTTTTTTTTCTTTAGTGTTGGAAACAGTTTAATGATGAGCCACTGGAATCAGAGTCTGTCATGGTTTTAAGTCCAGCTGGAGATCAAGCACCACACTGCCACTCACCTGACCCTTCCTTTCTTTCCCTCCCGCTTCAGTGGAATGAGGAGGAGCATTGAAGTAAAACTTGTATGTTGAGAAAAAAACAGTGAAATAATTGAAAATTAAGTAAAATACAGCATAATGGTAAACAGTAATAATGATAATAAAAGGGGAAAAACCCAACAAATTATGCGTGGTGCAATTGCTCACCACCTGATGACAGAGCCCTCTTCCCAAACCCAGATTGGCCAACCTTTCAGGCAATTCCCCCAGTACAGGGCATGATATTATGTGGTGTGGAATATCACTTTGGTTAGTTCAGGTCACCTGTCCCAGCTATGCTTCCACCCAGTTTGTTTTTTTGCCTACCTCCTTGCTGGCAGAGCATGAGACAAGGGAGAAAATAGTCCTTGCTTAGGATAAATATGATTTAGCAAAAAACCCAAAACATCAGCGTGTTATGAACACCCTTTGCATTCTGAACCCGAAACAGGGCACTGTGGCAGGTACTGAGAAGGCATTCAGTGTGGCCCAGCTGAAGGCAGGACAGAGCAGCTCCGGGCAGGCAGGATCCGCTCCAGCCGAGCCCTGCACGGTCCCGGGGTCGCTCCTCATCCTCCCTCCCTCCAGCTGGAGCATCCGCGGTCTCCGCCCTGGCCTGCCCGATCCCGCTAGATGGAGCTGCGAGGCACGGCATCAGCCGCAAAGGCAGCCTCTGGTGGGAGGGAAAACGCACATTTCTGAAGAAAACCCAAAATGACAGTGGCAAAAAATGCTTGCAAATGTCCTGGAGTTCTGGTAGATGCGTTGTAAAAAGCATGTCCCATTTCCAATGCGTGAATTTTGTGGCATCTATCCCTCACTGTAATATTATGAGGACTGTTTGGAAAGAAGGGCTATATTCTCAAAAGAGGGCAGAATTTTATTTCCATAGTTGTCAGTTTACTAATAATTGAGAATATGAAAACCCTTGCAGGTATTCTGCAGGAAAAATTAATTACACAGCTTGGACTTCTGACATTTTTTTGCAGCTTCTTGAAAGAAGTAAATTTATTTACATCTGAGACTTTCTCTTTTTTTCTCAACCAGATCTAACACTATAGTGTTTCAGGTCAGGAAGACAGGCTTTAAAACACTTGCATATATAAAAAAATATTGTTTAAGTTCCTTTTATTATGGGCCTAGTTAATGTTACGCAACTTAGTGAGTTGTTTTTTGAAATAGCTGTTTTCCCATCCACTCCATGAAAAAGAGGCTGCACAGCAGGGGATGTTAGCTAGCACAGTCTTTTTCAATGTTATTGCAATGACAGCTTTGGGTTGGTGGTTGACATTAAAATGAAAGAAAAATATTTCCCAGCACAGCTAGTTAAAGAGCCAAGGCCATGACAAAGTTGTTTAGCATTAAAAGAACTGACTTTTAGAGACTCCTTAAAAGAAGCCTGAAGCAACTTAGAGGCACAATGTCATATCAGATAGTAGCACCACTTTTTTAATGAGAAAATAAAGCTATTTGAAGATGCCAGCTCAATAACTGTTTTTCAATAGCTAAATGCAATGATATCAGCATCTTCAGAATCTGTGAGACTGGTTTCCTTTATGTTGCTATGATACCATATTATTATTTGATATGAGATGCTTTATCAGGAACCAGCATAGGAATAATGGTCAAGAGTGAAAATGAATAATTCAAATCAAGAAAACTCTCCCTTTGCAAAAAAACAGTTTATCACACAGTTTTCCTCTGAAAAGAGACCCTGTGAAACTGATATCTGTAAGTTTCATGTTTACTGTCTTTCAAGAGTTCCAATATTAAAAATGGTTACTTTCCAAGCTGTTTGCTTTTCCTAACTGCTATTTCTTCAAGCTAATCAATGGTACAGACTGATTTCCTGGGCCTCTGAAATAAAATACAAAGGTGATTTTTGCAGAAGATACTGAAGATGATTTTTGTAAGGGGTCCAGTTTGTACAGCCCACTGCCAGGCTGATGAGGGTAAATAGGCACCTGGGAGGCAGCTGACTGAAGCATTCTCATGGGAATGGGTAAAGCACAATAAACTCTGTCCATTTATCAAAAGTGACAATAGAGGTTATTGCCATTTTTCACTAACATTTAGAGAATCAAGCTCAAGATACTTTGCTGTACCTTTGACTGAGTTACCTTCATCCCTGGAGATCCAGAGGTCTACAGAATCCACCAAGGACCCAGGAGCCCTGAGTCCAGCAGGCTCTGAGGAGAGGCAGAGCAGCATGCAGGGCAGCCCAATCAGATAATCATGCTCTTCCATGGAGCCAGGGCCACAGCAGCCCAGTCTTTATCCCACGAACTCCTGATGCATTCAGCTGTTCAGTGAAGTTTATCTGCATTTAAGAAATTCAGCCATGCTGCTACAGGGCCATAAGGGTCTAGGCACATGGGGTTGGTGAAGCAACATTTGATTCTGTTACAAAGCGAAGCTGCTAACAAATTCGTAGTTCTCAGGAAATTTTGAATAGTTTCACTTGATCAGATAATTTAGAGTGAAATCAAATTTTGAGATGTAATTTGCCATGAATTATTCTCTACAGTGAAGACATCTTCTGCCACTAACACAAGAAAGCAAGAATTTATATGCCAGGATATCATTAGGGTTAGAAGGGGTTTCTTTAAGTTTACTTGACCCAGTAAAAGTGAACTCAAGTTCAGACTGTTTAAGACAAAAGCAAAGAAACATTTAAAGAATAGAAGAAAAAGAAATATAATTCTTCACTCTACATTTAAATAATCTTATTTTGTACCATATTTTGTGCCCTTGTCTTCTCCCACTCTGATAATTACCTCTTTAGTCATTTATCTTGGGAACAGACAATGTTCTGTAGGCACATGGTACTGAGTGAAACAAATGCACACTGGTGTAGTCCTCTTGAAACACCACACCAGATAAGATGGCACAAAACAGCACTACAAAGTTTTAGCAAAACAGAGCAAGCACTCATATTCCTTTCTATTCTGCACATATGTATTTCCTGTGGCATATATGCAAGAAATTAATAGCTGTTTTATTAACCAACCCACTCATACAATATTATTCTGTTAGCTTAAGTGTCCAGTGTGAAAATGTAAATATATATATGCTTAATATTTAGATATCCGTAGGTGAATAAGTATGTATATTTACATACTTATTCACCTACGGACATGCCTTGTATGCTAATGCAAATTAAAGATAACTGTTGCTGACTTATGACATGCAAAGTCCTTATCATTTGCTAAAAGCAGCTGAACCAAAAGACCACAAAAAATATGTGGTTGCCTTTTCCTGGAAAGAGAGAGTCTGTCATGCAATATCATGAGGTGATAAATGAATTTGCTATAAATGAGTCAGTGTGGCCAAAGTCAGTACAATCCTGAAGGAACATCAGCCCAGACTGACCAGTTTTATCTGGCTCATATTAACATACAAAGTATACCCATAGGTGAATTTAATAAAAATTCATTCTTGTACTGTAAGCTATCTTTACCTAGAGACAACTTTCACCCAGAGCAAAGATCACTCTCTTCAACATCTAAATAAAATCTCTTCTGCTTTGTGACAGGACAATAAATAAATATTGCTGAATCAATATTCAGCACATTTGATACCTGCTAATTTACAAAACAAGAGGAACTCAATCCATTTAAACTGTCTTTCACAAACAGCACAGATATTATGTTTCTCAAGAACAAGAGATTTAACACTGCATCTGCAGTATATTTTTAAAAACACCTGAGGTGTGTAAAATGCACTGGTTCTCTAATAGCAAAAGCATAGAACTAGGAGGGCCCTTAAACAGTCAGAGAAATTTGCTGCCATTGAGTATTTAGGCATTTGCAAGAATTAAAAGAACTTTCTTAAGCAAGCAATTAACTTACAGCTAATTTTTTACATTACTTTGCATTTCCTTTAAATGTCTACAAAACTCCCACAGTCACCACAACTGTGTATTTCTATAGGTGCCAGCAGGACTTTGCATAATTTTTTGTCGAGTGTAGGCCTGAATATGGTGGGGCTGTGGGATGTTGGCTGTGATTTATTGTATGAGCACATGAAACTGTGGGTGACTCTATGCTCTTAAGGATCCACTCACCATGGTGACATACAATTCGGTTAGTGCATGAGTTAGTGTTAGTTTCAAAGCTATAACCTAGGCTTTCAATTATGTTCAAATATGTTCTGTCAGCATTAGCTGACATTCTTATTGAAAAGCAACCAGAATCAAATTTGAACTTAGCTTCATCAAGCATGATTCGTTCTTCAATTCCCAGCTTGGATCTGCAGCTGGAGGAGAAGCACAGTGGGAAACAGGAATGGATGGGCCACATTTTATCCCCTTCTTTCCCTCCTCTCCTTAAAGCTAGTTACTACTATTTTGTTTGCAACTGCTTTGTTCTTTTTTCTATTCTAATGTCTCTACATTCTGAGGCTCTTCCAGTTTAGCACTGATGTATCTCAGAGCCCAGATTTACTTCCAGACCCTTCAAAATTAATTTCTTCAACTTATCATCTCAATAAGAAAAAAAAATCCTTTCAGTCAGAGGCGGACAGAGTTGTCAGCTCCTTTTCAGTATATAAATGGTGTCTGCTGGACAAGTTCCCATTCATCCAGGTTAACCTATGGACAAGGCTCAGGTGTGACAGTGTTCCCAGTCTGTAAGTACATATCTGATACACCTGTTTTATTACTTGCTTGATGTTCTGTCCTTTTGTGGGGCTTCAGAAAACAGGGTAGCACCTCTTTCAGGAGAATTTTTTTTTAACTTGAAAAACCCAACCACACGAGAAGGGTTGACATCAGAGATGTCACAAACCATGTGATTAGTAGAAAACAGGATTCTGAACTGCCAAAGAGCAATCTTAAGTTAAACCTTACCCTAACCTTGTCAAGGTTACAGAGGTATGATGTTGTCTTCATCTCCGTTGGAGATCTCATATTTCTGATGGTATTTGCTGTTGTTTTGGAGAGCAGCTGCAAGCTTTTCAGCCCTGAAAATAATACACAGCATAAGCAGCTGGGTGCAGCTGAAGCTGTTGTTAATGTCTTGTTAAATGGATACTGTTAAATATTATAAGTACTTTCCAGGAAAAATTTTATGGAAAAATTGTGCTGTGATATTGCGGTGCAGTCACAAAAGGGAGCATATACCAAAGAATTCATTACTTGGTCCACACTGTTAAACGTTCACTGCTAAAAAGAGACATAAATAATGTAAAAATTATTCTCATGTGGGAACATTCCTGACTCATTGAAGTATCTGTTATGCCTTCCTTCCTTTTTGTGTAAGAACTTTGAATTAGATATGTGCTCTTGAAGATATTTCTGCAAGTGTCTTGTGAAATCAGTTGCTGTTTGTAGAGAGAGATGCTTAGTATGCATTGCCATATGCAAAGTATGGAGACAGACTTTGTGCAGTACAAAACTAAATAATCACAGAAAATGGAGTCATTATTAAGGTAATCCGTAAAACTTAAAATGTAAATATCCCTGCTGAACCAGAAACCCTCTGTCACTTGTGTCACCATAGCTTTTAAACTAGAGAGAGTGCTCTAACAAAGCTTAACTGAAGAGAAGAATTTGATAATAAAAAGCAGTGATTCTCTTTTCAGAAAGGTAGTGTATACTCTTTTTCCTGGAAAAAAAAAAAAAAAAAAAAAAAAAAAATAGTATTTACTCCAGTAAGGTCTCAAAAAAATGGCACAGGCTGAACAAAACTGCCCTAAGCTCAACCAGCAACCAGCAACCTCCGCTCAACCAGCAACATTATGAGTCCTGTAACACACTCCAATGGTTTCTGCACTGGCCTTCTAACTCAACTGGTAAATTCCTCATGTTATAAATCCAGCTGACTTTTTAAAATTAGTACTTCTAAAGGTAGATGGAGAAGGAAAAGAAGACTACTAAGTAAGGTAACAGCAGTTTGTAGGTGCAAAGTACAAATATGAAGGAATGGTTATGAGGCAAGTAGGAAATTAGTTGAAAGTATCAAAACTCTTAAAAGGCTGCCTCTAATGCAGCCTCTATTGTTTGTATCTTGTCGAGTATTCATACTGATAAATCATGTCTGGCTAGAATGAGAGCCCTCGAACAGGGGGAATTGCTCTCTAGAAACATTCAGCTGCCTCCCACAGCCATTGGCTCTGTTCACTTATCTTTTATGCAGTTCTGCATTTGAGAATGTGTTCAGCCCTTGCAGTAAGCAAGCTTCAGCACACAAAGAATCTCTCTTACTGAGTGTTTTGATTTTTTTCCTCAAGTTTTAAAAAATTTCTCATGTTCTGCAAAAATAACATTTGATATGGAAAACTGAAATGTGAGAGACCCCAGAATAACCTATATCAAGAGCTCAGTGTATATAATGTATATGACATTCTATATAGCAATGCACGGCATGCATCCGTGACAATGTTACATAAATCAACAAGGAATGCAAATAATAATAATAACAAGGTCTTCTACAGAGGCACTGGCCAGAAAAATAAACTGATTCATATATAAGTCCTCTAAAAAACTCTAATTGTGGTAAACAAATGCTTTCTGACCTTTTATTTTTAATTTTGCAAAAAAAAAAAAAATATAAAAGTCCCATCTGAGCTGCTTGTCTCAGTATCAGCTACAGATAACACAGAAACAACTCCTCTGGAGTACTGATTATTAAACCTTGCAACAGTACTCAAAAATAGATAGATAATTTGTACCTTCACTCCACCACCTATGAAAAAGAAGACAGATTAGTCATTTAAAACGTCTGTAAATAGACAAAAATGAATCCTACCCCAAATTTTCTATTAAGCCTGTAGTCTCTAACTAAAATATTGTCATTTTCTGTGTCCTACAATCTCTCTGTGCTGGCTAGAAAAATTATAGGGTTTTTTTTAAGAATGGTTATGTTTATGTTTGCCACTTAGTAAAATTTGGTACAGCTCTCTCAGCAAGAGTGTAATATAAATAATGTGTTAGCCAAAAGCTTAAAAATTGCAAAGCATTAATTCCAGTATCTAAAACAGTAGCTTTATTAGGTAATAGGCAGTTGCATACAAAATCCTACTTACAAAATCAAAAATTTAAATGTAGGGGAAAAGCAGCTGTCTCATTAAACTTTTTGTATCTGTAACACAGTGTTTCCAGACTTTTGCAGGGAGCACTTTTGGATAGATTACTAGCAAATAACCATTTTAATAGATCACTTCTTAATGTAAATTCCTAACATAATGACCTGGAAATCTGTTTTGATTTCTCCTGCTTCATGTTTCTTTCTTCTGGTACTTCTCTCTTTTCTGTGGGATCTCTCCTTGTCGTTCACTCTGCTTTGTCCTTTTGGTTGAGCCTTCCCTCCTCATATTGTCCCTGGAAATTTGGATTAACACCTCTATGGCACAAAGTCACCAACAAAGTTTCTACGGTGACTTCATGTAATTTTCTTCACTGATTTCCATAGATGCTTTCCCATTATAGCAACAAAAGAGCAAGATGATAGGGAAACTAGCTTTTATACTGCAGTTCATAGTCAGGTCAGTTCTCCTGGACAGAAGGTTCAGTCTTGCAGTAAAAAGTGCCCAGCATTTTTAGAAAGCTGTCCTACAAAGGGCTTTCTAAGGTTCTCCTCTAGAGATAAGACAAAATTTGCAATCAAATCTTCAAATTAAATCAAATTAATGGGTACAAATATGCTGAAAATCTTCATATTTATAGCATGCAAAACAAATCTTTATCCTATAGTGTGGAGAAGTATTAAGGAATGTATTATTTCCTACAGGCAAACACAGGGCTCTGATTAGACAAAGCCATCTCTTCTAAGCCATTGCCTTGTTCTGGTGCAATTTTCATTTTCAAAAAACATCATATAAGATATCCTTGCATGCAGTGAACTTGTTTGGATCCACTAAGGTTAGTGTTTCAATTCCTTGTGGAGTAAGGAACACGTGTCAACTCTTCTTGCCTTAAGGCAAATGAAAAGGAATCTGTCCATGGAAATTAGATAATTTTTTAGCAATATAATTTAAACATTCCTCTCTTCTCCTCATATCATAAAAGATTGTAGTAAGCACTGGAAGATGAAAATCAGAAGTAGCTCAGACATTCCTTTTGGCTTGCTGACTATGTATTATCTTCCGAATCCATGCAAATTACTAACAGACAAAACAGCACTCAAGATGCTCTTGACTTATTCATAAGAGATAAGAGATGCCATATATGCACAAACTCCCTTAGTTTCTGAAGAAACTGGAGTTCTTCAGCAAATTATTTTGCCCCGAGATTTTTGTTGGACTACTAGTGAAGTCATATTTGAAAGTGACAGCTGATTTATCTGAGATTATAAAGTTGACCATATTTTCTAGTTTTCTGTCACAGTGCCCCAACAAAAACATTACAAACATGAAACCTACCAGATTCTGGATGAGTCTGAAATGACCTAGGTTTGATAAAACTCACTGAGCTTTGCCTGAGCAAATCAAGCCTCACGCAACAAACAAACAAAGCAACCAACAACAAAAAAAACCCCAAACCACAACCAATTAAATTGAATTAAAAGTTCCGTGTCTTTCTGGGGTGATGTCTGAAATCAGCTTTGAATTGGATTTGGGAATGCTGACCTCTAAAGATTTTTCCATTGCAAGTCATGACCATTAGAGAATGGGTGAGTACTAGTCATCATCAGCCAGGTCAAGGTGCTTCCAGGCTCAAGGGCTATTTATTCTATTAGGAAAGTTTCAGGAATTTTGAGAAGCAGATGTCTCAAACTCTGATTTAGCATATGCCTTGTAATAATAACAGCAATCCAGAAATGGTGCAGGTAAAGTTTAACAGCGTGCCTTTGGAAGCCCTCACAGTAATATTGCTTTCTCAAGAAACAATACCCTTCTGGTATTTCCTGTGGAGTAGGTAACTCCCCTTCCCCCATCCTGCCCCCAGTCCAGGAAAACTTCTTGACTGGTTCCTTATATCTGGGAAAAGCCCAAATAATCATCCTAGGGAATAATAATGATTAAATGGGTATTTCTGATCCCCACAGGAGTATGTACTGTAACTCTTCAATTGATAACTTACACTGTCCGTATAAAGTATGTAAGTCTTGTAAAATAAATTACTAATGGTACTTTTTAAACTATATATTTTTCTTATTTATAATGCGTACAAAGAGAGACAGAGACAGATATATGTATAGACCTTTGTATGTTCAAAATGGCCCCAAATAAAAAGAGTAATATAAGATAATCCTAAATTTTTATTGCTTTTGGAATACAGTGCTTCATCCATTGCTCAATATGCTTAATAGATCTTTATATACTAAGATGAAAATTCAGAACTTTCCTTCCTTGGAATCTCTTTTACTTATAACATATTTTCATATTTCATTTGATACTATCTACTGACCTGGTTTGCCATGCATGCCTTAACCATTTTAATTGATCTCCTCATTGCCCAAAGCATAGTATTGCAATTCTGCAATCTGTTCTTCACTTTGTATGAAAAAAAATTCCTTAACTCCTCAGGAAGTTATTGAACAGCATATACAGCAGACTAATCAAAAAGTTGCTTTACATTTTTAATCCTTTTGTTGTAAAGCATTACTCTTTCTACATTGGAAAATAAGTTTGATAATTCTGGAACCAAGACTTTATCACTGCTAACATTCTTTTTGGAGGCCTATAAAGAACTTTGGTGTAACAACACAAAAAATAGTGCCACAAAGAAAATGCAGAGAATTCAGCAAGGGTTCCCTTAGGGAGTTCTAAGGCTACATCTTAAAATCTCAGTAAATCAAATCTCAGGGCTATTTTCTGTTATAACAGTCTGGCAGCAGACTGATCTGACAGAAATGATAATACATTGGGGTATCTGGTTGTGACAGATTATTGACTTTCATTGTGTGTGGGTGCCTTTTGATCTTTTTTTGATCAGAGCTTTAGGTATTCTATGTGAGTTAAATGTTAACACAAGTTGTCTTTGCAACAGCTGTGTTTTCTTGGTTTTGCTTAGTACAGTGATGTACTCAGAAATCATCCAGTTGCAAACTACTGAGGCAGGGTGAAAGGTATGAACAGACTAATATGAAAAACTACATAAATGAAAACTTAAGAGGAAGCATTACTAATTGCAGTATTGGTACATTCAATATAGACACATTTCTTAATACTGATAAATCTTGAAGACGTTTAGCAGGCCAGGTCAAAACTAGCCATTTGTCACAGCAGCACATGTTAAATTGTCACCAACTCACTTGGTATTATCAGGAAATATTATTCAAAGATAATATCATTTTTGTATGACCTAGGACTTATAAGACTTCTTTTTCTTTTCTCATGTTTTCTGTTAAAATATTAACCATTCCAAATTATTTCTGCTTTCTGTCTGGAACTGATATTGTATAGTTTCTGTCTGTGCTCATGTCTCAATACTTAGAGGCTGGCAGTCTTAAAAATGTAAATGTACATTTTAATAAGCCAGAAACCCTTAAAAAAGACAACACAGAACAAATGAATAACATTTCCATATAAAATTTTTCCATAGTTCCTGTTGTCTTTCTGAGCTGAAAAATACCTGCTGGAACATCCAAAGTGCTGAGGCAGCTGAGACACGGGGATGCCACATCATCTTCAGATCTGTATGGAGCTTGAGGAGGAACGTGTGAATACTTCCTTGCTCCATTTGAGTCAATTTAGTCATTTCTATTCAAATTCCATGTTAATCTCTGATCTTTAACTACTGCCAGCGAGAAGTGTGAAACCAGAGTGTAGGTCAAGTGTGGGAAAGTGCTCATTCCCCTGGATGCCTGAGGCTTTCATTGATAATACTTTAAAATTATGTTATTTTCCTTGTGACTGATTTAGGTCTGTTTTTAATGACAGCAGTTTAGGAAATCATTTTTATTTTAGTCACAACTCAAGTCCAGGTTGAGCTTCAAAAGCAGAGCAATCCCTGTCAAGTGGAAAGAAACCGTGAAATATAATTAGAATTACTGGTAGCCTGTAGTCAAAAAAGACTTAAACCAGAATTATGTAATTATTTTTCTTTAGAAGAGCTCGTCAGCTGGATTTACTTTCCTATTAAATCCAAGAATAGAATAAGTCTTCTAACACATTCTGTCAAACAGCAGTACAGAATTTGGTAAAAGAATTTCATTGACCTTAAGTCTGCCTTGCTCTGGGTGTTGTTGTGCCTAGAAGAGAGTAGGGGTTTTTTTGCATTTCTTTCTCTCCATAGAACTGAGTCTCCAAGATAGAAGCTCCCTTAGACATTTTCTACACACTCATGGCAAAACCCCTAACTCTAGTCTCCAATCACACATCAGTTAATTCCATCAGTTAATACATGAGTCTGTTCCAATTGCAAATGCCAAACTCAGTTTTATGATGAGTCATTCCTGATGTATTTGAGCAGGTTTATCCCAAGTTGGTATGGCTCATTTTCTGCCTTTTGTTTTTTTTTCTTTTAAATATGTCTGTTGCCCTTTCTGTACTGGAGATTTCTACCTTTCAAAGAAAAATAGCATGCAGTGATATTTTGAAGTTAGGAGAAATACTGATACAGTATCTCAGTGTATTATAAAAATGCTGATTTCAGAGTGACAATGAGAATAATACATTCAGAACCTTTACCTTAATAGAAGAAGATAGGCAGTTATTAGTTTTGAAGACACAAAATAAATTTTCAAATACATGTATTTGACAATTCACAACATGATACAGTACTCAACATGTCTTAGAATATTGAAGTCTATATTTTAATGTTTTTCAGTGATCTGTTTACATATAGGGTTCATTGGTCCAGATTTCTGATTTTCCCTTGTGTGTTCTTGGAAATAGAACCTCACATCTGAGGCTTCTTGGAGGCCCAGTTAGAACAAATTAATCAAGTAAAAATTAATATTGTCAAATATTCCTCACAGGACTTGCACCATAGTAATTGTGATCTTACTTTTAATTATGTGAATGTAAATGGGCTCAATTACACAATTAAAATTTTTGTCTTCCCAGCTACCTTTGCTGGGAACCCACAGGCAAAAATCTTGGGTTCATGTTGGATTTCTGCCACCTTCTACTTTTTTGCTTGCAGTAAAGGTTTTTCAGTCTGCTGTAAGCTTTCAGCAATTCAGATTGTGCCCTCAGTGAAAAACTGCATGAATTCACCCAGACTGGCTGAACTTTAAGTCATGAGGTTAAGTCAGTGAGGATGAGACCCAGCCTGTGAATGACGTGGCAGGGGGTGACCTCATTTCCCCTCATCCATTACCTGTCTGCTCTCCAGAACTCACAGAAATAAGCATCAGTAGAAACCCTGCCATCAAATAAAGAAATAAAATTAATAATATACAGTATGCAAAAAAGGGATGTAGTGAGGAAATATCTTTTTGTAGCGATTTTTGCAATAAAACAGTGTATGCAGATAAGATAGAAGAACTTTATCCGCTGTGTGGCTGTAGAGCATTGCAATTCAAGGAGTGATAAAACAGCAATTTCCTCACACTTACTCATTAATACACTTTAACTCAGCTTTGATACGGTTGAATTGATTCCTACTGCAGAATTCAAATAAATGTTCAGGAGTTCTCCTGAGATATTCAACCTCATCACTATGTTGCATATAAAAGTGTAACCAGAAAGGACCTCAGAAGTGTGTTTTGCCCCCAAGCAAATTTTTAGAACTATAGGCAACTGACATTTGTTTCCCATTCAATTTTTCTATAGCTAAACTGCTTATCAATATTTGCTCTTCCCATTTAACTGCTTGAATATTAGCTCTTCCTGTTTTTTGCATCAAAAAATAAAACCAAAATATACACATACTCTTTTATACACATGAAGTTTCCCCCTTCATCTCCTTCAACCTGAGCTAAAATTTGTTTCCCCATCTTCACTTTGCCCATTTTTAAAAGTTTTGTCCCCTTATCCTAGATATTTAAAAAGAAATGTGTTTTAAAGGGATTTTTCCTCATTAAATGTCCACAAAAGAGGATGCTTTGACATGGCGAAATGAAATGTTAGTTTTTTATATCAGTTCCATCAGCTTTTCTGCCTAAATCAAATAATAAATCCACTTTATAAATATGATTATTGTGATTGTTCTATTTTTTTCAGGAGATTTACCATTTATTTAGGAAAAAATCTTCATACGTAAATGGATATTTCTTAAGACATAATTTGGGGGAATTTAAGTTATAAGAGCATCAGAAAAAAAAATATTTTTATAATGCATCATTTGCCTCTATGATGCCATTGAAGCAATGAATCATAATTACAAAATCTGTAAGAAATAAGAAAAAAGGTTTTCTGCTTTTCTAAATATCATAATATATTTACCTTCTAGATACACTCAAGAAAATGATATCTTATCAAGGGCAACTAATGTTATTAATCAAAATGACATTTGAATAAATGGCTTTGACTTTATACACAAGGACAATATAGATGATCTGCAGATTCCAGTTGTTTATCACACTGCAGTATTTTGTTTAATGCCATTACCTTGTCACTGATTCACTGGATGCAAACTGCTTATCGTTTCAAGGCTTATTCTAGTGGCAAAATATGAAATGAGAACCTTATGAATATGCAGAGTCTTTCCCCATGGCACTAACTGAGGTCTATTTATGGCTGTGATTTATGAGGCTTATGAGCACAGCTAGAATTTTAGTTCAACATTAACATTCCTTCTGTGCATGACATGACAGTTTATAGTTCACAGCATCTCTGCATCACATTTACTGGGAAATATAAATTATTTTTTTTTTAAAAATCCATTCATTTAAGATAAAAATCACCTCTCTAAACCTCTAAGCTTAGTTCTTATATGCAATTAGGTAAGGGGGAGGGACAAGAAGAGATCATGGGGAGACAATTCACTTAAACCTATCCCTGGAAGACATCCAAAGTCTTCTGATTCCCAGCCAAGCAAAGGGTAGTGTCCAGCTGCAATGTTCCCCACTAGCAGGAAGGAGTGAAAATGCAGTAACTGAATCCAGGTCAAGTTGTTATTTCTGTGCCTTATGCTTGGTACATCTCTCTTGCCCTCTCCCAGGTGCAACCTCAGCACACATAAGCAGGTTTGTATCTTGGCTGCAGGGACAGCTTCTATGAATACCTGTGTCACCCACAGCATGTGGACCTCCTTTGGATGAATACCACAGCCAGCAGGAGAGTCAGTGTTTGCCCACAGCTAAGGGGGAAGAAAATGGGGATAGAGGGTGAGAGCAAGGGCAGGAAACACTGAACTGCAGCTTTGGGAGTTCCTGCACCAGAAAAGCAGAGAACTTTGATGTCCAATTGGACAAGGAAGCAGAAGAAACAGGCACAGCTTGAAGGAAGGAGTCTGTAATTAAACAGCTTTTGGGTGTGCTGGGGTAATAAAAAGAAAGGGATTTTATTAAAGGAAAAGCATTAATTAACAATAATCATAGGAGAAGGAGAATAAGGCAGGCTATCACATAGGTAGAGACTGGAGTTTGTAACCAGGACAGGAGTGCATTGGGCACTCAGTTTGGCCTTTTTGGGCTTTCAATTCCTCAATGCAGACAAGTATTTTCTGCAGCTAAGAATAAGATTTAAGTAGGGAATAGAGAAGTTTCTGGGAGCATTCAGACCTCAAGTGGCAGGTTTGTTTATTCCACTCCTGCTCTGATGTAAGTTTATTACAAAACGTATCTTTAGGAGAAAAGATTATTGTTTTTTTCCTAGGTCACATTTGTAGGGCCACTGTTATTATTTTTAATCTAAAGTTCAATTTTATATTGATACTTTTTGGATCATTTTCTCCATTGATATTGTCATTCCTCACTTTCTAAGAAACAGCTTTGGATTTTTTCTTTCAGAATTGTTCCTTTTGAAAATTTTACTCCAGGAACCTCAGGCACTAAATTAACTGCTTCTCCTACTTTCCTCTCAAGGCACATTTTCTGGCTTTCAGGCTTTATTACAGGTCTTTATTTTACTAAACATTAATAGCAAATGGCTTTTGGACTGTAGCATCTGAAGCAGACCTTCCATGACCCTTTCTAAACTCGTCATTACTGCAAGGCTATTTGCAAGACCTGGTAAGTCAGAGGGGATACAGATAAATTTTGGTGATTTCTGGGCCCCTGCCTTTGCTACTTCTCATCATCGCAGCAGAGGTCTACAGAACAACCCAACCGTGCAAGCTGGACAGGGGGTACTATGCATTTTGGTATGCCCTGAGTAGAGTGATCTTAGAAACCACATGCCCAGGGGGATATCCAGTATATCCCAGCCATTCACAGGTCTAAAGGCAAGGTACTTGTTGCCTTGCAAAAAGATTTAGAGGCTGTATCTAATCAATGTAATTTGAGGACTCGCTGCACCTCACAAAGGCCAAAAGCAGAAGTCAAAATGTTCATGAACCTAACTCCTCACTTGGTTCTCTTTAAAGTGTTACAAGGGATTTGAAATTAAGCACAGATCAGGTGGCCAAGCGAGACACGTAGCATCACAGCTGTCTGTTTGTAACCACAGAAAGCAGATATGTCTCAGAGAAAGAAAATTGTGACTGTCCAGTTGAAATGGTCTGTCCTCTGTAAATAGAAGTAGAGGTAGAATCTCCAGATTTTTTTTATACTGTGACAGTATAAAAATTACTTGAGTAATTTGAGGCATCCAGACAGACTTCAGAAATTTCTAAGCCACAGGTCTTTTCATCATGAACTCCCCACTTGCAGTGGATTTTGGATTTTTTGGGCTTTACTCATGCCAACCCAAAGATGCTTTAAATTTTGCATAATTCACCTTCTCAGGGTGGGTAAAGTTAAGAGGCATGAACTAAAGGAAACTTCAAAAACAGTTTGAATGCGAAATTCATGCTTCTCTCTGGCAGAATATAGACATATTTCTACGCTTAAATTGATGTGCAGCTAATAATATTTTATTCTTAAGGAATCATTACTCACATTAGAAAACCAATAGGAAATCTAGGCTGGAGGAATGATTTTGAAAATAAAACTATTGTGGAGTTAAGAAATCATTGATCATTGATTTCATGCTTGTATAACTGTAAAAACAGAAATAATTTTATTCAACATAATTTTATGAGTGTACATAGCAGAAATAGCAGACCTGCTTAGTCTTAATGGCTTCTAACTCATCACAAGTAAATAATAATTACAGAGAGTACTAAATGTTGGTTCAAAGAAGCAGAGATGAGGGCCTCTAATTGTGTCACTTTCCTGGCCCTTATCCTTAAAATATCAGGTTCTTCCTTACTTATAGCCATGATGCTAAGTTTTTTGTGGATTCATGCCACTGGAAGTCATGAATAGAGCCAGCAGATTATTTGCTCCTAACTCATTTGTAATTGCACAGAAAATAATGTTTCATTCTTTTTAAAACATGTCATATTCATTTTTTTCTATATTACTTTTCCTTAAATATGGTGTTTAAATATCAAGATCCCTTCACAGAGACTTCTTGAAACACAGAATTTTCTATTCCTAAAAAATTAAAACCCCATAATCATAAATTGTTCCTTATGATTGTGCAGATCTGATCCCATCTGTTCTGTGAAAGGGAGAGGAATCTGACCTTCAAATTCATTCTCTCTCCTTTTTTTTTTTTTTCCATTTCCCCTTCTTTTTTTCCTCCTTCTTTGGTTTGGCTTATGCCTACAGGAATGCTTGTCAAGAGCCATCGTCTGATGCTACCCCTGCTGACACTGAAGTCTTCAAATATAATCAGCTAATGAGAGAAAGTGACACAAGGAGAAGAGAAGAGACATTAATTTAGGGATTTTTTTACAGTGTTTGAGGAGACAAGAGATTGTATATGGAGGACTACAAGAAAAGCCTGAGTGTTGTGATGGCCTGGTGGTCCCTTCTTTGCTGCTTTGCTCTTAGCACAATGGCCAAAGGGAATCATCTCCTGAAGGCATAATCATAATACTCACAGACATAGCCAGGAAGAAATACTCATTAAAAATAAAAAATTAAAAATAGCCTCAATTAACAGTGTTAAAAGTAATTGATAATAATAGCTTTAGATAAAAGGAAAAAGAAAACAAATGTTAGTTCATAATATGAATAGAGGTTGACACATACTCTATTATTAGCCAGAAAAGTTAGTAGCCAAACAGAAGGACCCAAGGGCAGAGCTATTCCAGAAGCAATTTTTTCCTTAAGGAGATAATATGAATGTACCTTTTCAACAACTACCCTTAAATAAGTAATCAGCTGGGGTACTCCTGCATTGCAGAAGAGAGCTGTCCCATGCAGCTATCAGTTCTTGAAAGCTGCAGTAATGTGTGACTAGCAACAGGGACCAAAGGTTCAGAAGCAAACCTGAGAATATTTTTAGCTTTCATGCTAATAGCTAAGTGCTTTGGACAAGTGGAAAGTAAGACAGTGTGCCAAGTCAAGTCCTGAAAGTGAATCACAGCAGTCTTCATCTGCAGTACACAATTGAAAAAAAAAAAACTTTTAAAAAATTATAGTCTAGAAGTTAATATACAAAAGAAATACTGCAGAGAAGCAGAGAAATATATTAAAAGGGCAAATGTGCAGATATGGTGGTAAAATCCTGATAAAAGAACAAGGTTAGATACTGCTCTACATCAGTGCACAACCAGTAGTGTGGTAAATATGTATTCATATGTTCTGCATCACTTTTACCTTGAAATAAGGCATCCTAAACTGCTAACCATAACTGTGATAGACATTAAACACAAATTAAAATAATCATATTGTAATCTATCAGAGAAACAAGCAGGAACTGAAGAACAAGACTGTGCATGGAGGATATTGATGCAGCACAAAATGGCAAGAAATGAAATTATTTGGAAAGCTCAGAGGCACCAGATGCAGAGACACAGCAGCACACAAACGGGTGGTTGCATGCCAAACAGACAGCAGGACACTGGTGAATGCACCAACTACAGAGAGTGGAAACTGTGGAAAAGGGAAAAAACCAAACCAACCCAAGCCAAAACAAACCAAACCAACAAAAACTAAATACCAATTTAAATTATATAGACAAAAGAAAATTAGGAAAATATGAATTGCAAGTACATAATCAAGCAAAAGTACATAGACTTAAACTTCAGAAATGCCATAGCCTTCAGTTAAACTAGCAGTGAATACATGAACCTAGTAACACTGGGAATGTGACAAGAAAATTCTATGAATAGGCACAAGAGCTAAATTATTTTTTTTTAAAAGCCAAATAATGACAGCATGCTTTCAACAGCATTGTGAGCCCGTTGAGTTCTCTTCTGTCTCAGAGAGCAGCAGGTGTGTGGTGGCTCTTAGGGCACAGACTGGCAGCTCCTTCAGGTCTGCTTGCTTCTAATTGCAGGAGCCTCCACTTGGTGATTCAGGGTCTTGGTTCTTATTTTTGTTTGTATAAATTCAGAAAGAAAAGGAAAGAAAAGAATCAAAGAAAGCAAGAGATACTGCTGAGGTCAGAGTTCCCAGAAGCTGGATAAGTAGTGCAGAAATTATTCAGATGCATAGGTCCAATATGTTTAAACAAAGCAGTGATCAAATGTTACTATGCAGAAAGCACTAAGAAAGATGGAAAATTATACTTCAGCACTTCAGTACAAAACTACTGATTTTGACAAGTTATATTGTGTGAGAAATCAAATTGTCTTGCTACAAGTAGAACATTACTGTTGCTCAGAGGAAAAAGTTTGTGAGAAAAACTATTGGTAACACTACTAAATAAAGTCATATCTATATTGCAAATCAGTGAGTGTTCTGCTGGCTTTAGGAAATACCTATGGAGACACATGACAAAAGCATTTCTTATAAGGACTACAGTGGGCCAAATCTTTCGGAAGAAATCAGGAAATTAAAGTAAAATTAAAGATGGAATTGTATTTAACTCCAATATCATATTCAGTACTCTTGTTAATCTCCTGCTGTAACACGATTCTAAAAAAACACAAGCAACATTGGCACAATGTTGTGGACACATGGGCCTAAAAATATGAAAGAAATTCAGGAATAATACGTTCTTTCAGGTGCATACAAATGTTTTGAGGCATATAGCAGACAGAGATGCAAGAGGTCAGCCAAACTGTGTTAACTCTAACTGGGATAATTAAAAAAAATGCAAACTGAACAATATCTATCTTTCTCTAAATAAATAAAAATCCTCCATTCTGATCATACCTGGTTTTTTCTCAATTTCTTTCCACAGGAAAATATCTGATGAAATCAACACAGTTTATAAATTCCCACAACTTCAGGGAAAATTTGCTGTCAAATGCATTCCTGTTGAAGCAACTCTAACAGACTTGAGCACATGAGTCCAAAGAGCTGACAATCATTGCGCAGAGCAGAAACAACTTCTTTGTATAGGCTGCTATTTATGTTTCTGAGAACCAGGAAAACTCCAATACAAAACCACAGTGACCATTTTAGACCTAGAAATGCACCACTTCAGGCACAGAGCGCTCAACTGCCTAGTTTTGGTTTGCAAGTTTTAATTGTGCCAGTTCTGTGCACATTGCTAGGAGTGAAACTCCAACAGCATTGCAACAAACAACGGGCAGCCTAATGGCCACATTCAACAATATCAAACCTTGGTGGGGAGGATTATGTTAAAAAAAGTTAAAGGAACACATGCTAAGCCACTCCCTGATGAAATAGTGCTCTCAGCCATGGTCTTAACCTCTGTACACTGTTGAAAGTCAAAATTTTTGTCTGCCTTGCTGTTACAGAATTTTGCCTTACTACAGCTGGGTGTAACAAAAAGAGATGCTGAAAAGTCAAAATCAATATGCTCAAACCTGACCAAATTATTGTGGAGTTGGTGGGGTTTTTAGGATAAACAATATATTTTGAATGAAACCGTGTACTAAACAAACAAAAGCTGCATAGTTATTTATATGTCATGGCAGAAGACTTTTGTATGTCTTATAAAAATAAGTACTTACAAGTCCCTAGCAGAAGACACACATGCAGAGTAGGAAGTACACATTTGTCTGAGACTGAGATGCAGGATGGGAAACAACACAGCCCATCATCAGCAACCAGCAGAGACCAGCATGTCATCACCCAGATAACCTGTATAAACCAAGAGGTCTTTAATCCTTCCTGAATGACAGATTGAGAATTTTGCCTGAATAATTATGCCTTGGGCACAGAAGAAGAACTTCTAGGAAAAAAAAAAAAAAAAAAAAAAATTAAAAAAACAAACAAAACCCCCCCCTTAATTTACAACCTAATTGTGATTTAATTACTGTTAAAAAATAGAGAGAGAAAGTGACATTTACTGCAGGTTTGTTTTTTCAGTGATAAAACTTCTGAGCATATCTAGGTTGCTACATACATTAGAAGGTTATTAAATACATTATGATGTTAGTCATGTTAAAATTGACTGCTTCAAGCTAGATGTATTTTGCTTCCCTTCTGGAAAACATTTCAAAGTAAACTTTAGGCAATGGTGTGGCCTTTGTAATATAACATTAACAAACAAATGGTAAAGAGTGATTCCAAGGGACTGTGAGGTTTGTTTGGAGAATGTTTTCTGCTGTACAAAGTGCATCAAGTCTTGCATTTCTGGATGAGGAAAATAGAGGGAATGAGAATTTCCTCCCATAAACACCTTACCTTCCACATCACATTCAGTAGGAGCATTGCAGCACTGAGATTACAACAAGAGCTCTTCTTATGACATCAGTGTTGAATTCTGTTCCTGATACTCATAAACAACACTTGGTAGCTTGCTGGAGTGGAAAGAGTAAGTGTTCTACAGAACACTTCAGGGACTCTGGTCCTACTTATCTGTAATAAAATCAGGGTGAGCAAAAGGCTTAAATGAATATATGATATGCATTCAGGCCCACGTGTCTTTTCTAAGATACAAGCTCCATTCACAGCATCACCCCCACATGCCTCTGTCCCTTCCAGCCAGTAATGGGGATATGTCTGCACACATCTACATGGATGAATTACAAATAAAATAAACTAGGCAAAGAGGTGATGCACTTTTTCACAGAATTCAAAACAAGTCCCCTCTTTGCCTCTTGCTGTACAGAAGCATTGGTAATAAAACAAGAGAGCTTGTTACTAGACATTAATTTCTTTCTACAGGGCATTACGGACTGGCTGCTTCAGCCTCTTATGGTCTGTCTTGCATTTCTAAGCCCTTCCAAAGACCCAGGCTAGCCCCGGGGATCTGTCCTAGCTCATGGCAACTCTGAGCATCAGCACAGCTCTCCTGCACAGCCTGCTATAAAATACAGAGTGGTGCTCAGTGTAAGAGCACACAGAAATTACATGTAGGCAAGTGGAAAAGGGAAGCAAGGACAAGGTATTTATGCTATTGGATAGAAGCCTCAGGTGCATTGCCTGCCTCGTTCCTTTTTCTGTAAATCTGAAAGATTTGATCAGGAAGGTGTTGAATTGGAGAAGTCTAAAGAACAGTAGGTTCATCTTTATCAATGGTCTTGCATTGTGTCATTCCACCTACTCTGAAAAGCAGACTGCAGCCAAAAAGAATGCTACTCATCATTGTTTTAAGTCATGTTTATCCACAAGATAAATAGGCAAGAAAACATGACAGATTTTGTTTTAATGCAGAACAAAGTACCAACTCTCATTCAAATCAAAGAGAACACTTACTTTAACTCACAGAATTAAAGTCAGTAATATTATTTTGTTCTGTGTTCCCACAGAACAGAAAATTCAGTAATGTGCTTTGTAGCAGTAGCAAAGAACTTTCAATATTGTTTCTGTATGTGCATGTATTTGTAATAATTCTGTAATTGCTGTGTAAATTTCTGTGAACTTTTCAACGTAACATCAACCTATTTCCTTCCCAGGCCCATATAAAAAATATTGCCCCATGTATTAGAAAAAAAAAAAAGGTAATACAGAAAAAGGGCTTTTTAACTAAACTAAACTACATTTAATGTGAAAGGAAGGAAAGACACAGTTAAAAGAGAGTAGGAAAGAATATTTTCTCTGTGCTATCTCTGCCAGATACTAGCTACTGCTGCAGTCATATTCTTGAACTAGATATACTAATGATTTTCCCTGTCTCAAGACTTGCTGAAATTCAACACTCATTTTGTAAAAGTTTTTGGTTTATTTGAAGTGTCAGAATCCCATGTATCTTCTGGCAAGGATCAATAATTACCATCCTCTTTTCCACATTAAAGATCTAAAGCAAGTAAGCTGTTCTTCACAGCTCAGGATGCACAGTAATAAAACCTGCCATATTGACAGAAGTACAATAGAAAGAAAAATATTATATAAAATATTGTACTGAAAATTTGGAACAATTCCTATGGGTTTCTAAAAGTGTATATGGTCCTTGCAGAAAAAGTGAGCAGCAGTGTGAAAAAACATGAAGAAACAAAAGATGTTAAAGCCTGAGTCACTGTGAAAGTTACTTTCTTTGTGTTTTACTTTTTCTTTGTAGAAGAGAAAAATACAGATTATATCATTCTATGTTCTTAAAAATAGAATGGAACGTTCTTTTGCAAGCATATATGACAATATTTTTCTCTGTTGGATGTCTAGATTTAAACTGAGTATCAGACATGCTTCTCAAAATGCTTATTATATAGATTTGTCCTTTCAAGGTGGGAAGAAAGTCAAAATAACAGTACCAATCCTCAACCTTAGTGAAAAAATGACATTCCAGGAAACTGTGCTGCATTTGTCTGGGGATGAGTGAAGTGGGCTGATGATCTTCAGGAAAATGAGTCCTGCAAAAGTCTCTCTTGGAAAGTGTTTAATCACTGCCCTGGAGGCAGGATGAAGCAGCAAATGGACCTTGCACCCTGGGATGTGGTCAGGACCTTGGAATTTGGTCCCTGTGCCTCAGCTTGATTAGCCACATTTCTCTATATTTGTTTCCTGCTGCACTTTATGCTTTGTCTTTAATCTTTATACAGGATAGGAAAGATTTGTCCTGCATACCACTGATGGTCATGACTAAAATATAAAGATGTGCATGTAAGTTCAGGGGTTGGAGAGTAAAGGAGAGATCCTGTGGAAAGAAATGTCCTTGATGTGTTTTCTCTCACTCTGTACTCCTCCTTCTGGGGATGTGATAGGTCTGACAGGTTCTTTGGAGCACACGAAGCATCACTGCTTATTAGCCATTAGATAATTACCCAATTAGACCTGAACCAATTTTGAATGGAGTTCATGTGTGGTCTTTGCCTATGACATGACTGAGCTCCAGCCAGGATACAAAAGTGAGTTGATTGCAGTTACTTTAAGAGTTTTCTTGCACCACCCCTGGGTTTCTGCATCTCCCAGTACCAAATGTGTGTGAGCTGCCTGATCAGCTGTGTCAGACCCAGCTGAGGTGAAAAGGGCCAAGGCCCTCTGAAGAATACCTGAAGAAGAAACAGATACAACACAGATTTCCCCAATGTACTGAAGGAGATTTCTATGACCCAAGCTGAAGTCTGACAGACTCACTGGATTCTCACACATTCAGACAGTCACCTCTCTATGGACACTTGAAGTTCATGTGGTAATGGATAAGAACAACCCCCTTATACTTATTGGTAATGGACCACTAATTTCTAGGTTGAGAGAGATACCTCTGTTGACAGTCTTGAAACTGGAGTAATTTGTTTTTCCTAGACTGAACCAGAATAAGACTAGAAGGAGCCAGCTCAGTTTTCTATTAAAAATAGGTAGAGATTCCATTGCTACATTTTTTTAATGTTTAATAAGATGGGTTTATTTCAAGTTCAGCATTGTAAAGGGTATCCAGATCAAAAATCCACTTTATAGCTAGTCAGTTCATTAGCATCACTAGCAGAAGATAACAGAAGAATTTTCTTCTTAAATTCACTATGAACCTACTTAATTTTTCTGTCTTGCATTTATTCAAAGCACAGTTCATTTGAAGCAAGATCAGTAATAATCAACCCAACTCTGTTTTTTAATTAATTTGTCCATGTGGTCCTTACACATCCAGAAGGCTGTCCTCACTAGCAGTGTTTTACTTTTCTAAAATGGTAAACAAATAACTTTAACAGATTTTATACAAGGAGGACCTTTTCATCTTCCTACGCATGAGCCACATTTCCAGGAAGGACTTAATTTAAGCTGTACACTAAATCAGAATTAATAGTGCTGTGCTTCCTTCCCAGAAATGTTGTCAGACAGAGTGGTACTTCCAGGAATACTATTGCAATAACATGGCTACAACCCAGCTGTTTGGTAAAGACACAAGTCTAGACTCCCTTGCTCTAATCAAGGCAAAGCTCTCAGCACAGTGGAGCCTTACTGAGCATCCAGCACACAGGAAGCACACAGCCCTGCCAGCTCCCAGGGCTCTAAGAGCTCCTGCTCCATCCTCCAGCCCTGCCTACACCCAGATAGAAATCCCCATCCTCTCTGCCCAAAACCCAAACTTCTGCTTCCTTTAGGGCTTGGGGTGTCTGGGAAGGAAGGGAAAAGCTATTTATCTAGTCCCTGCTGCATCTACAGCAAAGCCAACAATGGATTTGGTATAAGCCAACATGTTCAGGGATTGGGAGAAGGCTGTGTGGCTCTAGGGCTGATCCACTTTATGTGAGAGCCAGTGGTAGTGGGGGAGATGAGGATCTAAGCTGGTCACGGCATATCTGATTTGACTTGATAGACATTTCAGATATTTCTGTCATACGTATTTGCCAGTTGTTTCTCCAATGATTTTTATACCTCATGAGGAAAAAGGGACAATCCATGGAAAAACCTACTGCATTTGGACATCAGTGTCTAAGGAGAGATTTCACTCTGAAGCTTTCTTTAATGGAAAACTGTATAGGTTGCAATTGCTCATCATTAAACATGCCTGTACTGCTCTAAAATATACAGTTGTGTATTCTATTAGGTCACCATACATCAAAATATTTGATTTGACAAAATATTTTGACAGCAAAATATTCATGCTGTTGCTCAGGCTGCAGAAAGTGCTGTAACAAGTCCCATGGCACTTCATTCAGTTTTGCCTAAAAATATCCTTTCTACATCACCACAGAAGGAAAGTAAATATTCAGGAACATGCTATATAAATGTGTACATGACATCAAAGTTCACTTACAGCCATATCCTGACTCGCATGCCTGTGAAAGGGAATGAAAATTAGTTTATTTAAATGGTAGATGAAATATTCATCAAAATAACATCAGTAATTTTCACACATCAGTTATTAATACTAATGGAGAAAGTCACTCTGGAGTGACTCCCATGCAAGACAATCAGCTTGAACCAGGCTGAACCAATTTGGAATAAACAAGATATTCCTCCACTCCTTTGATTGTGAATTTATCTGCTCTTTCCCTAGATGAAATAAATTAACAACTAAAGTGTGTGCAGCCTATGTAGGTCAGAGAGTTGATGTACTACCTACTGCAGCCTCCTGCAAGGATTCATTTTTTACTGTTGAGCAGCTGTGACAATCCCTCTGCACTGGAGTAATGTCTCCAGAATGCAACATTAAAAGTGCTGCTGGCTGCTTCTTTCCAGCAAGAGCCAAAATCAGATGAGCAGGTGTCTGTCACGTCCCTGAGATGGGGCTCTGAGATGTTGTTTCAAATTCCAGCCGCAGCATTTGCTTCAGATATGCTGCGGCGCAACAAAATGCGCTGTCATTCTCATTTCTCCAGCAGTGTGGGTGTAAATAATGTGCCCACATTAGTGAAGCTCAGGGGATCTCCATGGAAACATTTAATCGTTGACATTTAAGCTCCCTGTGCTGATAAAGGAAGCAGATGACTCCTGACCTATTACTAACACTTTATCAAGGTAGGAAGCAAGAATTTTTTCCTTGACCTGGCTAGAAATGATACAGTGACAGCAAAGGCAACAGTATCCTTCCTCTTTTCCCTCTTCCCTCTCCAAGGCATAACCTGCTGTTCTACAACTGGATTTTTCTTGACCTTTTCTCATTTGTATCCCATTGAGACAATGTGGGATAGCACTGACTAAGGAAATGTCAACAACCTCCCAACCCACCTGTTAAAGTAGCATAAGTAACTTGCTTCAGATTGTAAAAAGAATTAAATTCAATCTCTCAGATTATGCAAGGGAAAAGAGAAGACTCTTCTAGAATGTTACATTAAAGTGGCATTGCATTTCCCACAGCATCTGAAGCATTCACACACTCTCCCTCTGATCAATCCAAATATCGACCCACCTTCCAACTTTCCCATGCAAGACAGGAATTGGCTTTCTCTAGGTATTGCTGAATGTTCACTGCATGCTGGGTTTGAAGTATTGTTGCCTCATCCTAAGCACAACCCATTTGTGCCAGAAACCATGTTGTGCCAGTAGTTAGATCAGACTTTTCATCAATCAGCAGCTCGATCAAACCCCTCCCTCCCAGACCCCAGAGCTCTCTGAGTGCACAAAGCACAGTTCCGTGTCAGCTGCAGCTCTCTGTCAAGACTTCCTGCTCAGAGAAATCCAAGCCCACCATCAACCAGAGATACTCTCTCTGGTGTTAAAGTGACAGCCAATCCTTAAAAAAAATACTTCAGTGGGCTGTTGCTGACTTCGTTTTGGACTAACAAGCATCTAAAGTAATGTCTTATAGGTCCGAGACCCAGTCTTCCCTTCCACCCAGTTTCCACTGAGACAGTGGAATTCTGATGGCAAACCCCTGTGATCAACCATCCTCCATCCAACTGTTAATTAGTCACAGTTTCAGTCACAGTTTTGTGACTGGTTTTTTTTTGGTTTTTTTTTTGTTTTGTTTTTGTTTTTTTTGGGTTTTTTTGTTTTTTGGGTTTTTTGTTGTTGTTTTTTTGGGGTTTTTTTGCTGGCTCTGGCTTTGAGTTGTGCTTCATTAGATAACAAGGTTTTGATTAAAGGAAAACTCTTGAGTATCTGGCTTGTCTTTTGGGGAAAACTCACATAATTCTTTTACTGGTTTTATTCAATTTCCAGAAAAATCTAGAGTATTTATTCTCACTGTGGTAGCCATATTTAGCTCCTGTTACACCTGGCATGAATGACTGGCTGCAGAGAAGGTAGTCTGACATCACTGCATCATACAAATCAAAGGCTGATAACTGCTTGACTCATGCTCTGTTTTCCTCATAACACAAACCACTACATTTAGGTTACAAAGAGTGTTTTCCTTTACCACCTTTGGTATTTTTGTGACACTTATTTATTCATGTGGTGGGGTAGACATTTGTCTGTTTTCAAACTTTCTTATTACTGGCTTGTAGGTTTACAGTCTGTTAAAGGCTGACTCCAGCATGGTATCAGTTAACTTAAACCACAGACCACAGACTGGTTCAGGTAATAGGGTGCTCTCCTGCATCTGCAGTAGACCCATCTCCTAATCTTGGAGCAAGATGCTTTGCCATCTTTTGTTTCTGTTGTAGGATAGATGTAATATAAAATAATTATTATGTTTATGTAGAAAATATTATTAATTAGAGAGATTAATATTATCTTATCAAAACTAACAGCTTTACCTCCTATCTCTGAACAGCAATAGTGAAAGCAGATGTTGCACTGACTTGTTCTGATAGTGCAGTTGGTAGAAGGAAGATCTAATGGAAAATGGAAGGTTTCTTCCTCTTCTAGCTACCATCCATTAAAACATATTAATGCATACCAGCTATAGTTGGTATTCTTTTTAGTTCATGCTTTTGGAATTCATACCCAAGCAAGCATTTATCATAAAACTTTACTCATTAACATAACATTGGGGGCTTTTAAATGCTTAGAATATGCTGCTTTACCCACATCAGAGGTGTATAAACACCGTCAAAGAAGTGTCCCCACTGGCTGTCAAAAGATGAATACTTACCATCATGTTGATTAGCAGAATTTGACTACCTAGAGTAGGCTACACATTTCAGTGTTGAAGGTTCTGACTTCAAATGCAGCTTGAAATGCAATCAGCCAGTGTCACTCACATGCTACTTCCCTCAGAATTTACACCTCATGGAGATAAAGGACTTGCTTTTGGATCTTATTGCAAGAGGTTTCATCCAGAAGCACTAGGTTTTTATCTGAAAGCTACATGCTTGTTCTGAGTTTCTGCTCTCTCATATTACTGAGATTGATTTTCAATTTTTATTTCATTAAGAGTGTGCCCTTGGATAGTTGGAGTTTTTAAATTGGTTTATGCTTAATTGCTATACCTTAGATATTCATCATGTGTTTGGAGACATCATCTAGGCCATTGAAACAATGTTTCTTGGCTACACCAGAGGTAAGAAATTAATTTATTATTAAACATTTGTGTACTCTCTTTATCACCAGCAATTACCATTATGTGGGAGGGCTGTTGGGATAGAATGAAAAAGCTTGATAAACCAACATCCTGGAACCTTAAGTGCTGAATTCTGCATTAGGAATGGAGAGTCAGTTCTGCTCCTGCTTCCAGCTGTTATTAATCCTGACATTTCAAAAAATTTTTGGCACACACTGTTTTAACCTCCTGAAGTTTAAATACATTTAACATTCTCCCCTCTCCTGGTCACCATAATGGCTCTAGTGCATGATTTTGTTTTATCTCAGTAATCATATCCTTCCCTCTCTGAGAACAAACTCAGCCCAGCACCCTGGATACAGGCGTAGGAAGAGCAGGCTTATCTGTTTGTACAGAATGTGCCATTGCTTGTTACCATAGAGCTAATGCTACTTAATATCATTTAAATAATAATTTATATGGCAAAATATAACTTATAGTGTTGTGACCTGATAAGGCTAACTGCCATTGATTATTTTCAAAATGACCAACTGGTGT
Source organism: Onychostruthus taczanowskii (assembly GCF_017590055.1). NCBI lineage: Eukaryota > Metazoa > Chordata > Aves > Passeriformes > Passeridae > Onychostruthus > Onychostruthus taczanowskii. The sequence goes on from NW_024502791.1 coordinate 4,187,184, forward strand.
TTAAAAACAGATTCTGGAGAGAAAAAAAATAAAAAAGGAAACATTTTCATAATAGCATACATCAGTTGCTAGTCTTGACAGTAAGTACCTAAGCTTGTGAGGATTTAAAAAACATTCATTATGTCCCAGACTGTGTTTTTTCCTGGCTACATCCTTCCACATGGAGGCCCAGCTGCCAAATTATTTTTGTATGTTAGCTAGGCAAACTGAATCCTAAATTTCTTTCCATTACAGGACTATTGCATTACAGGACTACACAAAATTTGGAATAAGGATACATGTCAGAGAAACATTTCTAAAGGACATACACCCTTCAGAGGGATACACTTGAGGAAAGCCTTGAAATGCTGCTCTCACAGCTATAAAGCATAAACTCATGAGCTCAGATCAGTAAACGTCGCCTCTGTTAATTGCAGTGGGACAATGACTGTGAAAACAGGATTTACATTACTTAGGCTGCCAGACATGCAGCCTTGGGAAAAGCTCCACATAGCAGCAATGAAAGTCAGTGTGACATTCTGCTTCCTGTTGGCAGACTGTTGTTATAACACTATGGAACAATAATTTTATTTGTGACAGGAGTTGCCCAAAGGGACAATGAGGAATATCTGGATAACAAAATGAAGAAGAAAGAAATAAAAAACCTTCAAGTCACCCTATATTTGATGCAATTACTGTCATAAACCAGGAAAGAGGTGACTTCTTTCCTAGAAAATAAATAGAGGTTTGATATATTCTAGAAAATCATGAGGTATAAAAGTGACAATAGCTCTGGGGAACAATTACAATTCTAGAATTGAGAATGTCTGTATAGCATTCAGGAATTCACCCATATCAGACCATTTAAAATGTGTTTAACAAATTAAGTAGCGTGACACAACTATAGCAAGATAACACTCACACAGAACAGGTAAACTCCAAATGGGCAAACACGACAGCAATAGGGCACAAAGCAGCAGGGAGGAAAATGCATAGGCATCACTAGGAAAACTGAAATAAAAGTTTGTCTTTTAAATCCCACATTTTCAGGTGTTTGGATGCTGCAATATGAAGCAATTCCATTCAGAAAGGTTTCAAAGTCAGGACAATCTTCCCAATATAGCTGTCTATACCCTTGCTTTGAGGAGCTTGGCAGGACACCCTTTGCTCTTCAGGAAGGAGGAGCTGCTTTCTTTCTCCTACTCCACTTTCTTGACACCTATTGAAGATCATCTTAGTAGAAATTGGAGGCTTAAGATTAATTTCCCTTTTGGGGAAATGAGATCAGGATTCCTTTTAGGTCCATGGGATGACTTCAACAGTGGCTTCAACAGAAAATCAATCACTAAATATGTGAAAATAGTTGAGTTTAAAAGGGGAGGGGCTCACGAGGGTCAGAATTTGATCCTTAGCCCCATGGGCCTACAGAACCTCCTGCTTCACCATATTGGATTTTCCTCACAAACCTGGTGTAACACAGGAGTGCATTAGGCCTTTGGCATTTTGATATTTAGCAGGTGTGCCTGGATAATAGGCAGTTTAACCAACACTACTGGTCTGATTTCACTTTTCTCAGCAGCAGTTGCTGCTCAGTCTATTTGTCCCGTGTTATGATTGACCCTCTGAAGGCATATGTGAGTTAACCTTCCACTGACTTCAACAGCATCAGCTGCAGTCAGCAAAAGGAAAGGGAGTGTGTGGGTCTCTGCAGGGTCAGGCTTACTGAAACTGTAAAATCTGAATCTAAAGGGCATCATGTCAAACTCACATCTGGTGCAATTCTGGTGGCATTCTATAGGGAGCACAGGTATTTATAGAAGTGAGGTAGGGGGACCCTTGATTATGCTATTAGCAGATGGCATTTAGTTCAAAATTAGAGGGAAAGTATCATTAATCAAAAGTGACCTTTATTAAGCTTTTTATTACCTAAGCTGGAGCTTTGACAGTTTTTACTGTAAGGACATTTCTATATCCAATATTTATGAAAAGGTTTTTTTCACATGTCTTGAGGTAGAAAAATCCATTTTTATTAAATTACTTCCTGGAGATTAAAGTAATGCTTCCAAAACCGTGTGTACTCAAATATGTCAGTAATATTTTCCCATGAGTTTTTTATAAAATAGAGAATTATGTGGTTTTTTTAAAAAAAATAAGAAACAATTGGCATCAATAACTTAAGTATCTTAATTATGCTGGTGGTTTGAGAGCTACACTAATAAGTTCAACATAAAGCTATAGAAAACATCTGAAATACAATGCTCATTCAATATGGTTATTGACAAAATATGTGTGTGTAATGCAATAAACTTCTTAATACAATCCATTCTAGACAGCATCTAGCCAGAAATTTACTAGTTTGCAACATAACTCTTGCTGTATGTCAGACTAAATGCAAGCTAGAAAAAATGGAATTATTTTCTGGGCCATGCTTAACAGTGGTGTAAGTTATTTATGCTGACAGAGTGCCCAGAATCTGCTATTAAAATCAAGTAACCATTTAACAGGTGCTATAAAAAGTTCTTTTGAAGTAACTTCTGTTCAAAACACCCTGTCAACTGAGACCTTACAGGCTGGGGGAGGGCTGAGACAACACAAGTACTTATGGGGACAAAGCCATGGCTGAAACGAAGAGGAGTAAATAGATGAGTCTGATAAAGGACCTCTATGTCCTTTCTGTTCCATACACACATTTTAAAATATTTTGTTTATTTCCCTTAATAAAAGGTCATGCTTTTCTTTGTTCCATGAAGCCATTTCCATTTGTGGTAGTACCTGAAATTGTTGTTGTCTTCAGACAGCATGGGTGTGAGCAACGATTGCAAAAGCAGAGTGTCTGTGCAGCTGCATGAGAAAAGCATCTTTTTTGTTGAGGACAGACGAGCTGCAGTCAGCATCTGAGTCACTTCGCCTTTACGTGCCTAGGCTCTTTAACCTGTCAAGTAATTTGTCATGTTCCTGAAGAAATATTGACTGTATTAAAAGTTATCTCTCTGCAGAATCTGGAATCAGAGCCTGAGAAGAACTTTGGGTGAAATTTAGTACAAAACACCATGAGTGTTTTGTTCTGGGTTTTGTCCTTGTCTTTCTGGGCTAGAAACCTTTTCGGGTTCTGTCTAGCATTTGTAACCTCTATTACACTGCAGGCTTTTTGTGCCCTCCAAAGCTTGAATGAGTTCAAGAAGCTTGATTATGAATTAATAGGGGTTTTTTTCATATTTGCATCTCAGGCAAGGAGTGCTATAATCACTTGAACATCTGTGCTGTGATTTCCCTTATTAGATCCTGTTTACATTTTTTGCGCATTTCAAGTTCCCAATGCAAATTCTTCTGCACGACAGCTGGTAGCTGTGAAAGCTGTTTGCTGTGTGTCCTGAATCTTCCTGTCTAGTCCTACTAATTGTTTGAAATACCAGCAAAAAACATTGCATGGTAGTTCTGCTTTTTAAGATTATGATGATCTGAAAGCTCTGAGTTCCCACCATCTACATAGTTGCTACATATTTGCTATTTCATGCTATACATTTATTTAAACGCTTTCCTGTGTTTTCTTGGGGACAAATAGTCCAAAGTTAAGCATAATGATTATGTATTTACCTGTGCTAAGTAAATCCATGTAAATGAAATTTATCTTAGAGGACAGCATTTGCGGAGAGGAGCATGTGGAGTTGTTGAGGAGAGTGTGCTTAAATTACAGGAGAGACTGGTGGATCACTGCTGGGCTGAGTATGTACAGTCCAAGAATATGCCTAGTCACCCCAAATCAGTGACTGATGCCCGAGTTTTCAGAAAACCATGAGATGTACACAGTACCTGTTTCAGGGATGCCCCTGCTCTTTGGTATAGCAGCCAAAGGAAAAGCCACACCAACATCAGGCATGTTCAACACAGTGTTGCTGCAACTGTTAGATTAATTCTTTATTAAAAGCTATAATTTTAGTTAAAACACTTTTTTTTTTTTTCCTAAATAGTAAAGGATATGTTTTCTTAACATTTTGGACATGTTGATTTATGCTCTTGTATCCAGATTGCATGGGAAGGCTGGATATATGCGGTGGTACTGAGACATTAATCCTCTACAAACATAATGATTTATCAGGCTCTTCATCCATAGAGCAATTTAAAATTATGTCTGGTACAATTTACAATCTGTGGAAAAGAGGTAGCACCAGAAAAATGAATTATTCTTGTGATCCTGCTTTGTTAGTTTTGAATCAGAACAACATTTGAACCAAAGAACATTTTTTAGGTCTTAGAATAAGATCAGTGTAAAAAGCATATTCAATTTTACATCAAATGAAATAATATGTCCAAAAAATCCTTATCCATTTGGTAGGTGGGATTGTAAGAAAAAATACATGCATTGCTCCTGTTGGGCATATATTTGTGACTCACTGCTTTCACTATTTTCAGTTTCTTTTAAATTTAAATAGCTGCAGTATTTAATATCTGAGACCTTTTCCCAACCATCATTACATCTGCATTAATAGTTCAAAGATCTAATGGTAACATTTATGAGACATGGCAGATAGTAATAAGAGACACAAACAGAGCCAGTAGGAGGCACCACAGCTCCACTTTTCTTTGTATCCAAACTAATCCACGAATAGAACTTGTATTATTGGCCAACTGTTTTATCGATGTGCTTTATATTGATGTAACTATACTTGGGGCTTGCAGTCTTAAAATAATTTGAAGTCCACATGTTTTGAATATCTTTCTGAGTTTGGCAATATCTTTGCAAGTGATTCTGGGAAATGACAGGGGAGGCAGAGAGAAAGTCTTAAGTTCAACTTCTAATTTTCTTCTGGTCTCCCTCCTGACAGTCACACAGACAAAGCAAACAAATGTGTCTTGATTAGGACAAGGTTAGGACAATTGCTTGTTTTAAATAACACCTGATTTAGGACCTAGCTATGCATCTATTTAAGTAGAAATTTGAAGAAACTTTTCTTCATCATCTGAATTTGAAACTTTGGCTAATATTGCTGCTAAAGTAGCAGTTACTCCATAGTAAGAGTCATCTGGAGAATATTTCTGGATTTCAAATTCTTACTTCCTTTTAAAATCTAAAGAGCATGACTGAGATATGTTTATATTTTAACTCCCTAGAGGTGATGTTGCAACAATAGTTGTCACAGTGTTGTGAGATGACAATGTTATAATTCAGAGTTACAGCAATGTGTCCTTCCCAGGACAATGTTTGAATCCAACTGAAGTCTGACAAGCTGCCATTGATTTCTCCCTCATAACAGCATTCCTCATGAGGAGTCATGCAATTTAAATGAAGCTGCAGTGAGATTTGATCACTGGCAAATGGTAATTTTTGATTTGATGGAATCCTCATTGTGTATATGCTTGCAATTATTCAATCCATAGTAATTTCCAGAGTAACTCAGCATTTAACACATTGACCATCTTGAAAATATTGTCTTGCTTTTTGGAAAACCTGGCCTCATGCTGAAGCCTTCTCACAAGTCTATCCTTGATTACCCCATTGCAGATGTCTCCTCTGGAACTGGACACTTTAGGGCTTCTTTTACAGATCTAAACTGCACTAAAATGTAGCAGCTCTTGAGGTAGTTTAGGAGGTTGAATGAATCCAGCTACCATATCACATATTTCCATGAGTTGATTTTCTATGTTCTCAACTAGTTTGATTGCTATCTGTTATACAGCATTTTCAAAAATCAGCTCCATTTCCTCTGCAGGTTCTGTAGGTGTACATTTCAACACCAACTCACTCACAGCACCGACCACCATGCAGAACAAAAACAATTGGGGGTCTGCTCTGTAGGCAGGTACAGAGGAGAGGTGGATTGCCATGAGGTGTGTCAACCGTGGTCATTCTGGAAAGGTACTGTAACATGCTGCATCAGCTGCTGTTCTCCGAACATCAGCAGCTTTGCCTCCACATATAGTTACTGTCATCATCAGCAGTAACAATGTAAGAGTGAACAATTCAAGCTAAACCATCCAAGAGAGAGTTTCTGCCTACTGTCTGTCATTTTCCCTTCCCATGCTATATTGATGGCCAAGATCGTCCTAGTGTTGTTACAGGGGGCACATACTCTGTATCTTCCTTTCATATTCTGAAAAATGCAGACAATATATGAATCTAACTTTTTCCATGTACTAGGAGGGGTTCTGTCTTATCATGTCTTGTTACCTTTTAGTCCCTCCTCTTTTTGTTATATTTCTTTTTATATGTGTGTATAAAAATATTTTTAAAGGGAATTTTGTTGTTCAAAGGACACCAAGACTTCCTATCTACTTCTCTTCAGATAAGGCTGTTCAATAGCCAGGACCCATCTGCCAAAATTTTTTCAGATTTGCAAGCTCCAAGACTATCATGCAAAGGAGAGCAAAAATCGTACATTTGACTAATCAAAATATTGCTATTGTCATTATGTTTCAGATTCTGGTAATATACTTGCAGAAGAGCCATAATAGCCATCATAGCCATTGATGATTTTTCCCACTGAACTGTTGGTTGAAAAGTATCTCTACAGATCTCCTAGTTCAACCTCCCACTTGAACCAGTAAATATTCCCAGTATCAAAAACTCTTGGCCTTGTCTACTCAAATCTTGGAAATGGGGATTGAACTAGCTGATCTCCAGATGTTGCTTCCTACCCCAACTGTTCTGTGTTTCTGGGTGATAAAAAAAATTCTCAGAAATTATTTCTGTAGGTCACATGTCCTAGGTCCCTGGATATCCTGAAAATCTGCTGTTTCACACTCTCCATTTTCCACACAAGCTCTTTTGAAATGTGAGAACAAAAACCAAAAACTGAACCCACTATTGCAGAGGGGATTTCCCATGACAAAGTAGAGGGGTGTACTCTTTTTCCCCAGTCTGCAGACCATAATCCTCCTAATGAAGCTTATTCATAGTTTCCTTTATTTGCACTAAGAGCGTGTTCTTGGCTCATATTCACCCAGGAGTCCACTCTACTGACCTTGCCACCGGCAATTTCAAGTCCTTTTCAGCAAGTCAGTGGCCAGCTCATCGTGCCTAAGCCTGTACCAATGAGTGGAATTCCCATCCTGGTTACAGGCCTTTGTACATCTTGGTAAACTCCACCAGGTGTCTGTTGATCTAGTTCTCAGACTTCACAGGATCTCTCTAGGTTGGAACTCTGCAATTCATTGTGTTGGTCACTGCCCCTAATCTGTGAATTCACTGAGAATGGTTTGTGGCTGTTTCTGAGGATAGTGAACAGTGTTGATGGAGAGACTACATGACTACTCTGATTGTCACCATCTGCCAACCAGACATTAAGCCACTGATGACTACCTTCCATGCCAGCCAGTCCAGACAGGTTCCTAGCAGCCCATTTGCCCTGCTCATACCTCCTGAGCTTACAAGTGAGAATACTGTGAGATACAGTGTCAAAAACCTCACTGAAATCAATGCTCATTAAAATCACAGCTCCCTCTTTATCCACATTGCCAATTATTTTTTCTAAAGAAGGCCACAGCCATGGGGTTGATTAAGCAAAAGCTGCCCTTGATAAATCTGTGTTGACTGTTCCTAATTACTTTCTTGTCCTTCACAAACTTGGAAATGGATTTCAATAGAATGTGCTCCACAATTTTCCCAGGGACTGAAAGGAGGATGACTGGCCTATGGATCCCTGTGTCCTCCACCTTGCCATTTTTGGAAACAGGCATTGAGTTAGCCTCCACTTAAAAGACTTTCCCTGTTTGCCACTCCTTTTCACAGATGATGATGATAATGTCACCATCACATCCACAATCTCTGCCAGCATCCCTATGTAAATTCCATAATCTTCATAGATCATGAGCTAACATATTGTTCCTCCACTACTTTTTGCACTCACTCTTCTAAAACTCTGCTGATAAATGCAGAGGTCTAGAAGAAAGTTTTGTTTGCCAGTCTGAGTAGGCACTGGATACTTCAATCTTTTCCACATTGTTTATTGTTGTCCCCTCTATCCATCAATGTATCTCTACTTTTTCCTGGGTTTTGCTTTACAAATGGCATGACTGTAAAGTCCCTTATTATAGTGCCAAAGGTGCCTTACACATCTGAGCTCCAGACAGGCTCTGGCCTTCTTGATTTTGCCCAAGCACCCAGGCAATATTTTACCTTTTTTCCCCCCGTACCTTCTTCTACCTCTTGTGTATTCCCTTTCTGTGTTTTAGTTCAGTAAGATTCTGCCTTCTTAGCCAAGAAGGACTTCTGCCAAAACTCCCAGCCTTCCTGCAGATGAATACGGTGAACTCATAAGACTTCAATAAGTTCTTGAAAAATCAGACAGTATTTTGTGCTAGAGAATAAGTATGCACAATTTTAGCGGGAGATTATATGTATTATGACTTGCCTTCATTTCCCTCAAATATTAAAAAAAAAGCTTCTATGAGTGGTAGAAAAAATATTCTGTTTAATTACCCAATTAAACAGCTTTTCTTCTTAAAATAACAGCTGCACTATACTTCAAATAGGCATATGTTATAGTACCAGAAGGAGGTACTGTAATTATATATAGGAAGAGGAAGGGGGGGTAGAGTGTATGTACATTCACTGACTATAGAAAATTCTTCCCATCCTTATCGGATTTGGACAGAGGAGTGTTGTGCATTTAGCCCTTGCCTTCCCTATTTCAGGGGCCACATCACCCCAAGAGTTAGTCTGTTACTTAGCTGCCCCTTGAGTCTTGAGCTATCTGAACACTAAGAAAATCTCCCATGCCCTTGAAGGAAGAAACACATCTTTTCTTCAGTCCATAGGAAGACCTCCCACTCTTGCACCTGCACAAAGCCTCTCCCTTTCTCCCCACAGCTGGAGCAGTGTTGCAGCCCAGGCTCTCTGCCTGTGTAATACTTGGCATGCTGCTGCAGACTGCTGCTTCCTTGTACCAGAGAGAAATGCACCTCAGCAGATCTTGTAGGCCCTACCTGTTCCAGCTGCCACCTGCCTCCCTTTTCTCACTGCAATATTCCAAACCTAACAAACACCTCCATGGCTGTGCAACTGCACCTTAACCTTAGCTAAGGAGTAATGGCCATTGCTTCAGTATAATAAGAGTAAAATCTTTACTCTGCCTTAATTTAGAACTGGAAAATGAATTCCTGAACATTCCAAAGCAGTTTATACGGCTATTGTTTTCATCCCCTTACACAATGCTCTTGTAGTTGTTGAAAGCCAACATAACTAGCAGAAGATGTAACATAAATGAGTATTTGTAACAGGCAAGGACTACAATTTCCCGCCAAAATAATAAAACAATCATTTTGTGGTGATGGGATAACAGTAGAATAATTAAACACCCACTTTACATGCCTGATCTCTGCATTTATTGAGAGAGGGAGAAAAGTTATCTGATTTTTATTGTTACCTGGAACATGATGATGTAAGCACCATATGCAGCAAGGGAGAAAGTATGATGCAGCTGAGAACCATGGAAGGTGAAATCGCTTTGATTTAGAGAAGGAATTATTTCTGCTGCCCAAGAGGTGTCTCTGACCTTCCATTTTGAGTCACAAGAAACCATCCTCTTAGCAAAAAGTCGAGGATCAACTCTGTCATTTTGACAAAGGCTAAGAGAATAGATGGTGCCAATGTTTACTATTATCTAAGCTGGGATAACATCTTCGTACTTAGGGAATACAATAGAGTATTTGAAGGCAAAGAGTTGTTAGCTGGTGTCAGCATGAAACTGGCAACATATCATAGAGCAAAACGTGATCTTTATCTGCTATGGTTAACAGTGTGAGGTGAATTTGCATTTATATTAGCAGCAATTTTCCAAATATAGATCATAAGAAACAAGTAAGAAAAGTCATGTAGGAGATATGAAGACTGGTCAGGGGAAATGGATTAATAATGGGTAGTAAGTGGGCCCCTGAAGGATCATAATAAATGATAAAGGATTCTCCAGGCAGAATATGACAGATGAGTTTGCCTGGAGCTATTTTCTATTTAACATTTATATTAGTGATTTAGAAATTGATTTAATATGGAGTGCATCAAAATTTATAGGTGACAAAAGCAGGAGGATTTTTAAAGCTGATACTTGGAGGACATGAAGGGTTTACAAAAGAATTTAATGAGGATGCAAAACCAAGCCGGCATGTGGAATTTAATGTTGCCACATGAAAGAGATACACTCAGAGAGACTGAAATATGCCTCTGGTGTTGCACCTCAAAAGGTACTGTTTGTGAAGAACAGAATTCACAAGAGCGCTCCTTAGACTTTTGTGACTTTTAGTCTTGCTTAAGTTCCTTGAAGGGTGGTAAATATTCCTTTTAACACCCCTCTGCAGTGCTTATTTAGGTGGGTTTTTTTTTGATTCTCATCTCAGTCTTATGTTGTTGCTTGATGTCATACAAGAAATATCATTTTTATATGAATCATGCTTTTTAAACACTCACACCTACTATGCCCAAACATATATCAAAAAAATATCATAAAAGATTTTTCTATTTTAAATGCTTTGGCTTTAGAGAGTGAGAATATAGAGAGGAATTATGACAGATGCTGTAGAAGAAAACTGTCAAGACTGCTCTCACTCCAATGAGGAAATGAAATCCTCTTTTTGACTAGTTGATTTGGTAGGATACATATGAACTCTATTTTTATGAAGTGTTGCTTTAAGGGGGAGCTAGTCACCCCAGGACAGCAGGTTAGTACAGCACAAAACTGCAGGGCTTTCTTGCTTTAAAAGAGTTATGTGTCAGTACAAAATACCTAGTAACAGAGCTGAATGTGGTGGCTTACTTTGCCAAAAATAAAATTTAACTAAAGGCACTTCAGAAATCTTAACTTCTTATGATACATTGTGTCCAAACAGTAGGATTCTCAGAGCACCTGGGCATTGTGACTGCAACTCTTAAGAAAACAAGCCATGTTACAAAACTTATTAGTTATCACATCCTGGCCATGATAAAACCACTGCATGAACTGACAAGAATAAAGTGTGAAATGAGACTGATTCAAATTCCAAAGTAAGACTGTAAGAAATGTCATGCCCGAACTAAACAAGGACCAGGCTAAGAATCCTAATTTAACTGGCAATGACCCACAAGGGCATCTGAGAGCAAAGCAGATCTGAATTGCTTCAGATTCCATGGCAAATACTTCAGTTCAAATGTGTCCTCAGTCATAATTGATGGGGTTTTTTTAACTAGTACCTCTTCAGAGCTTATTATATTCCTTCTGAATGAACAGACTAGAACGGATTATTTCAGTAGGAAAGGACCTACAACTATCACTAGTCCAACTGCCTGAGCAATTCAAGGTTGACCAGAAGTTAAAGGTGATTATTAAGGGCATTGCCCAAATATCTCCTAGACACTGTCAGGCTTGGAGCATCAACTTAAATGCCTATTCTAGTGTTTGACCATCCTGTTGGTAAATAATGTCCCGTCTAAACCTCCTCTGCTGCTGCTTTGGAGCATTCTCATCCAGTGTTCTGTTACTGGATTCCAAGGAGAAGAGATCAGCACCTCCCTTTCTATGCCTCCTGCTCAGGATGCTTTAGAGAACAACTGTCAGAAATGGTGGTAAATTCTTTGTGATAACATATTTAAGAAGAAAAAAAAGTGACATTGCAGAAGAAATTGCAGCCAGAGGAGAGAGGAGTGTGAATATGTGAGTGGGAACAACTCTGCAGACATCAGGTCAATGGAGAAGGAGGGACAGGATGTGGTCCAGGTGCTGGAGCTCAGATTCCTCTGCAGTCTGTGGTGAAGCCCATGATGGAGCACCTGAGCCCCTGCAGCACATAGAGGTCAACAGGGATGCAGAGATCCACCTGCAGCCCATGGAGGAGATCCACAGTGGAGCAGGTGGAGGCTGGAAGAATCTGTGACCCTGTGGGAAGTCCACGCTGGAACAGAGTCCTGGCAGGGATCTGCAGACCCATGGGGAGAGGAGCCCACACTGGAGAAGGTTTCCTGGTAGGACCCAAGATCCCATGGTGGACCCACACTAGAGCAGACTGTTCTTGAAGGACTGCACTCCTTAAAAGAGTGACCCACATTGGAGTAGTTTGTGGAGAGCTGCTGCTGTGACATGTACACATATTGGATAAGCTTGTGGAGAACTCTCTCCCATGGGAGGGACCCTATGGTGGAGAGTGGGAAGGACTTCTCTGCCAGAGAAGTGGAAGAAACAACCTGTGATAAATTGACTGTAAACCCCTTCCTGTCTCCCTGTGCTGTTGGGGGAGAAGGAGGGAGAGCTGATAAGGAAGGAGAAGTGGTGGGAAGGTATTTCTAAAGTCTTATTTTACTTCTCATTATCCAGCTCTGATTTTGTTGGTAAAAAATTTAGTGAATATCTCTAATTTGAGTCTGGTTTTTGCCTGTGACAGTATTTGATGAGTGATTTCTCTCAGTTCTTGTCTCAACCCCTGAACCCTTTGCTATATTTTCACTTCCAGCTTTCAGTCCAGCTGCTGAGGGGAGTGACAGAGAGGATTGGATGGGTGTCTGGCATCCAGCCAGACTACCCTTGTATCCAAAGGGTGAAAACATAGTGGCTTGTAATCACATCTAAAAGTTCTCTGTTCCATGTGTTACTACTATTCCTTAATCAAGGATCTGACATAGAGATCTCAAAACAGAGTTACTGGTTCCCAGTAGAATAGCACTGAAATTGCTATTTACAAATTCAGATAAAATTTACAGGATCTCCAGAGATTTGTGGAACCTGCAGCTCTAATGGCAAGTGGTTTTGCAGATCTCTTTTTCTCTACAGGAAGCATTGTAAGGACTTATGCTTTTTAAAGGCTCATGGAGTATAGCTCTTTCTCTCCATTTAGACATCTTTAAATATTAATTCCATTGTTTTCCCCTTGTTTTCATATCTGAAATTTGGTTAATAGTGTGCTATATTGGTGACTCTTTCTGAATTAGTTTTTATAAGCTCTTTCAGAGCTGTCTTCTGTTGCATTTCCCCAAGCACAGGCAAGGAGGAATTATAAATTCATTTATGCTAAGCAATGCTTTCCTGCTCAAATAGCACCCACAGTTTTTTTCGTGGATACAGGCAGAGTATGGTAATGTAGGAGAGGAATTCTTGTGCCAGTCACGTTCCAGCTTGCAAGAAAGGAGAGAAACCTTGCTTCTTCCTTCCACACAAATGGTGGTGCATCAGGATGGTGGCAGCACAGTTTTTTCAATCAGCACTGAAAAAAACTTGAATGTACCTTTCCTCTAGTACATCCTGAGAAGCACTTCATGATGCCATCATAGTTTGCCAATTACCCACAGTTTATGGTTTCCCTTTCTCCCCAGCTCACCCAAAATGCAGAGTGCCTCCTCCACCTGGGGTTGCACCAGAGGGCTACAACATACCTCTAACCAGATAGATCACACTGATTTTGACAGACATGAATTTCCACTTTTCTTGAGGGGAGTTAAAAGCTCATGCAAAAAATAAGGAATTAAACCATTACTTTAAAAATAGAGTAAAATGTCTATTGTATAATGCACACTGATTTCTTTCCAAGCAAGCATAAAATCTTTTTAAAGCTGATTTATGTTCCTATATTTTCAGTGTCAGTGATGATAATGAGCCTTCAAAGAAAAGAAGTGATAGACTAGAAATTTTGTTTGGTTGTTTTTAGAGAAAAAGAAGGCCAAATTGAAAATTCAAGTATAATTTAACAAAAAAAAAAGAAGAAGAAAGGGAAAAGGTGTATAAAAAAAGGAAAATGCTGTCATGAGTGTTAAATGGTGTATGATAAGTTAATGTTGGTAATGCATCATCTTTAATCATATTGCGGATGATGGAACTAAAGCAGAAACATGGAACATGAAAGAATGTTAATTGAAAAAGGGAACAAAATTTTTAATCAAAGAATAAGAAACTCATAAATGACAAGATTAATGATAACAAAAAAACAAATCAGAAGTGCCAGGGTTGCCTTGGAAGAAATTAGTTACCATCCTGGAAGGTTTTGCAACAATCAGCCTTTAATGTACTTAATGGGCTTAAAGGTCATTTCCCACTCTCAACAATTCTTCATAATTCACTTCAGACACAATACAAAAATCACTGGAATATTTGACTGAGTATTACCTGCTGAGGCATAAATTCTTCATTTCTGATAGGGTTTTTAGATAATACAGAGCATTTTCATATAACTGTCTTGCATATAAATGCGTCTGCATGTTGGGGTCAATGGAAAATTTGGGGGAAAAAAAGCAATTGTTCATCATTATGTTTTAAAAGTGGAAGAGAAATGGGGGGAAAATGAGGACAGAGAAAGATGAAGGGAGGCATGAAAGCTTCTTTCATAGCTATTCTACCACTGTAAACAGTGAAATCCAGAGACAGTCCATTCCCTTTGACCTATGAGCAGACCTTGGCCCCAAAGCCAAGGTCTAAACTTAAATCCAAATTCTTAAGTTTGTTTCTGGCTTTGGAACATGTAAAACCTTCTCACAAGCCTTAAATATCTCCCAAGTTTTTGATTCTTAAAATCCAGATTTGAATATAAACTTGTCCCTACTGCAGAGATATAGCTCCCAAAAAATGTCTACACTGTTTTCAAGATTTCTTTTAAGCTAATGTGGAAAATGAAGATGAAACATTAGACTCCTACACAAGCTTACACCCATTAGGGAACCGAGAAACCAAAACATTTATTTATCCGTATATTTACTTTGGAGACAGGCTCACAACATATTGTATCTCACTTACCTGAGACAGTTACTACAGATGCAAATGCAGAAACCCAAGAGTGACCTAGGACATGAGTGGTAGCCTTGGGTAGGCATAATCACTTCTGTAAAGGAAAATAAAAAAATGTTTTTATACATGCATTAATAGCAAAAAAAGGGGCAAGGAAAACCTCCATTCTTTATTGGACATGGTGGGGAATAGAGTCAGCAAAGGCAAAGATGAAGATGAGGTACTTAACACCTTCTTTTCCTTGGTTTTCAACAAGAAAGGTTTCAAGACAGGTCACTGTCAGGACAGCTGACCTCCTCAGCTAACAGATGGTGTAAGGGAGCAGAACAGCGCCCCTGTAATCCAGGAGGAAGCAGCTAGAGACCAGCTGAGTCCCATAGATGCTCACAAGTCTATGGGACCAGATGCAAATCCATCCCAGGGTGATGAGGGAGCTGGGAGAAGAGCTCAACAAGCCACTCTCATGATTCATCATCAGTCCTGGCTAGCTGAGGGGATCCCAGATGACTGGAAGATGGCCAATGTGGCAACCATCCATAAGAGGGCTGGAAGGAGAATCTGGGAAACTACAGGCCTGTCAGCCTGAGCTCAGTGCACGGTAAAGTAATGGAACAGACCATCCTGAGTCCAATCACTCACTCAGGACGGCTGGGAGATCAAACCCATCCAGCACCGGTTTAGGAGGGGCAGGTCCTGCCTGATCAACCTGATCTCCTTTTATGACCAGACGATCTGCCTGGTGGATGTAGGAAAGGCTGTGGATGTTGTTTACCTGGACTTTAGCAAGGCCTTTGGCACTGTCTCCCTCAGCACACTCCTGGAATAGCTGGTTGCCCCTGGCTTGGACAGGAGCACTCTGTGCTGGATTCAGTACTGGCTGGATGGCCAGAGAGTGGGGGTGGGCAGTGCTGCATCCAGCTGGGGCCAGTCCCCAGTGGTGTCCCTCAGGGGTCTGTGCTGGTGCCAGTTCTGCTTAACACCTTTTTTGATGATCTGGATGAGAGGATTGAGTGTACCATGAACAAATTTGGAGATAATCTGAAGCTGAGCATGAGTGTTGATCTGCTGGAGGGTAGAAGGGCCCTGCAGAAGCATTGGACAGCTGGGTTTATGGGCTGAGTCCAACAATACCAGGTTTAACAAGTGCTAGGTCCTGCCCTTTGGCCACAACTCCCTGCAGCACTACAGGCTGGGGACAGAATGTCTGGACAATGCCCAGGCGGAAAAGGACCTGGGGGTACTGGGTGACTGCCAGCTGAACAGGAGCCAGCAGTGTGCCCTGGTGGCCAAGAAGGCCAATGGCATCCTGGCCTGGATCAGGAATAGTGTGGCCAGCAGGAGCAGGGCAGGGATTCTTCCCCTGTACTCAAGCACTGGTTAGGCTGCACCTTGAGTCCTGTGTCAATTTCTGGGCCACTCAAATTAGGAAGGATGTTGAACTGCTGGAGCATGTCCAGAAAAGAGCAAAAAGGTCAGTGAAGGGTCTGGAGCACAAGTCCAATGAGGAGCTGCTGAGGGAGCTGGGCGTGTTCAGCCTGGAGAGGATGAGGCTCAGGGGAGACCTCCTCACTCTCTACAACTCTGTGAAAGGAGATGATCGACAGGTGAAGGTCAGTCTCTTCTCCCAGGCAACCAGCGACAGGACAAGAGGACACACTCTTAAACTGCACCAGGAGAGGTTTAAGTTAGACCTAGGAAGTTCTTCACAAAAAAGGTGATTGGGCATTGGAATGGGCTGCTCAGCAAAGTGGTGGAGTTATCGTTCCTGGAAGTGTTTACAAAAAGACTGGATGTGGCACTTGGTGCCAGTTGAACAGTTTGGTCATAGGCTGGACTGTCAACTTGCATGCTTTCAAGTTGGAGTTACAGCTTGTGACACACTAGATTTTCCTTTACTTCACCTCCTCAAATAATGCTTCTATCACATGAAATTCTTATCAAAGTTCCTATGCATAGATTAAGTTGTATGAGTCTGAGTCTGTAGATTTTGCCATGAAGAACTATGAACATATTGTAGCTGCATTTATTATTTTGTCTATTTTGGTTTTATTGACTGAAAAAACTATCTTTTTCTTTGATTTGCATAAAGTGCCAATGGCAATATTTTGTTTTATACCGGTAACCTGCAGTTTAAAAATGTGCTGTTTGATTTCCTTAGGAACTGTGGAAGCTGATGTCTTTTTAAGTCCCAGCAGTAAAATAATATTTTTAATGGTGTTATTTATTTTGTCTGAGACATCAGATGACAGAGATTTTTTTTATATTATTATTAGACACAGAAATGAAAATACTTTTCCTTATATTTGTATAAAGCATTCTTTTTTTCTGTTGTAATTGCCGGCTTACATTGACTCTTCTGCACTGAGCCAATTTGGCATTTGTATGATCTCCTACTTTTTGATAAAGATGGTTTTGCATAACTATGAAGGATTCAAGATCAAGTGGAAGATCATATTTAAGTAATAAGAATAAGTATATATAATGCTGTTTAAGTCATGTACATGACATTGCACTTCATCTCATGAGACAGGAGGGAAACAAAGTGGATTAACACAATCCACAGGCAAAGCAGGAAGAGGGGAAATCTGGCAGAGAGTGGCTGTCCTACTCTGGGCACAGCTGTGCAGTTTCTCTGCCTGCTGCAGGAGGTGAGTCATCGCCTGGAAAGGAATGAGGGAGCAGGCAGTGAGTTGAGTGGAAGCACAGGGAGGCATCTCCTGCAAACCCAGCAAGGAACTGTCTCCAGACTGCCACCCACTGTGGACACGGCTTGGATGATGCTTCCTTTACCCTCTTTGCTGGCTTGTGCACCCACGGGAGACCCGCATGTTGTGTCAGCACATAACTAACTGCTAAAAGGAGACTGAGGAAGGTAAGATGAATCCAAGGGTCCTATCAGTTTTGTGCAAGGTCTGTGAGCTGGTCACTCAGCCTAGCTCTGCTCCACAGTCTGATGCCACAGATCAGGCCACCACTATCAGGGTTGCCTTATGACAGTGATCAAATCAGTTGGGTTGGGTTTTTAAAAAAAAAGCTGGACTCATTTACGGAGCAGGAGCAATTCACCTCACAGAGGTGTCAGTGACAAGTAACAAGTTGGTCACTGCAGCCTTCCCCTTCAGGCAGCAGCAGCAGTGTGTGTCACTACCTGTGATGAAAAGACAGCTCCCTTTGTACTGTAAATTCTCTTTAGACTTACAGGACTGTTCTGGCTCTGGTCCAAATGAATAAAACATGCAAGGTCATGTTTTTCCCTTATTTGAAAAAGTTAAGGACCATGAAAACTCAAGAGCTCCTTTTCTGTTTTTAACTGAGCTGATTTAATCTTACTGTCAGATAAAATCCATATGAAATGCTTCTACCCATACAGTGGTTTAAATCGGAAATTATTCCCTTTGCACTGTACTTTCTTCAGCAGAGTTTCAGAGGATTTGATGGATCAGACCACAGCCTTTTATCAGATGACATTTTCTGCATTTGACTTGCCAGTTGATAAATCCCTGCAGTACTTCCTTCAAGAGAAATGAAAGTTGATTGTTTCCTCCTTTGCCTTCTCACAGCCCCCCTTTCCTTCTCCAGAAAAGCAATGTCATCTTGATTGATGAAAGTATCATTTAATCCTCCATCTCTCTAAGGTTTGCACAAGCTGTTCCTTTTAAAAACAAATATTGCTAATTTAGCATTTATTGAAGTAGCAGTTCAAACACTACAAAATTCATAAAGCACTAAATTTCTACATCTTTCCTTCTTTAAGAAAATGAAGCTGTGTCAAAAGACTTGGCACTAGATGTATTATGTGCAGTTTAAATAATGTTTTCTAAATCTTTAGGGAGTGCTATGCTTATAATATACTTTAAATATTTTATTTTGTTAAGGAGGATAGTCCTTTATACTCGGCAGAATGGACTTTTCCACAGAGGAAATAAAACTCATAGTATATCAGTTCTGATAGTAGATGTTCACATTAAAGAATAAGAACAAAACATATTCTATATGTGTAGCAGCAAATTTTAGGATGACAGGGAAAAATGTTTGATACTTAAAATACCGGACACTAACTATGAGATATTTAGCCAGATGGAACAATTACATAAATTAAATTAATTTGGTAGTAAAACTAAACAAGTTTATATCTTAAAGTAGTGAGTGTTCCCATTCCCAATGCAGTCCCATTAAATCAATAGGAAGTTCTCCTGTAATTTCAGGCCTTCAAGATTACCTCTTCTGTGATCAATTTGTTGACTGTTTTGAGCTACTTTCCGCTCAAAAGCAGCTCCCACATTCTTGTTCTTGCTGGTTATGCTCCCAGCAGCCTGGTGATATTTAAAATTATTGCAGTAGTAGCAACAATTAAATAAAAACATCTGAGAGGTTCCAAGTTATTACAAAACTCTAGACTCATGGAATCATTTCCTGCTTCACCAGACATAAACCACTTATTTTTCTGTAGACATCTTCAAAGGGAAATGCTGAAAGTTATTAAATAAACCATATTATTGCTTAGGATTAATTAGCAGATGGCTTAATGATATACACTGGTAATTGCTACTGCTTGCACATATTTGATTATACTTTATTACCATAATTGTGTTTAAAATACATCATAGCCATTGATATTTTGTGTTATGTTTATAATTGGTTAACAATTTCCCTGAGAATTATGAGTTTTGTGGGGATTGCTATCTTGTTATGTTCTATGTCAAAAGGAATTTTAGGCAGCTTTTTTCATCCTGGTTAAATAAAGATATATTCAAAATATAGATTAAGGATAGCTATATGCAGTGGCTATAATGATCATTTTGAACCAGTTTAGTCCATCACACTTTCATAAAATTAATTCACTGCTTCACAAGTGTTTGCAAATGATAATCATCTTCTTCTCTGACTAGTTTTAGTGAAAATGAATATTGCAGTAATGTAATTTTTCAAGTCTTCAGACACAGCCTCAGTGTTCCGAATTGATTCACACTATGAATGAATCTCAGTGCCTAAAAATACTTATATAGTGTTAAGGAAGGATTCAAAAACATCATAACACTTCATTTCTTACAATAAATTAATCTGCCTTTGGGTCCAGGACAAATATATTTTTACAGTGATATAAATTGGAAAAATTCAATTCACTAATTCAGTGTTTTGCACACCCCCCACCCCCCCCAAAAAAAAAAAAAAAACAAAAAAAAAAAACAAAAAAAAAAAAAAATCAAGAACAAACAACAAAAAAAAAAACAAACCAAGCACTCCAAAAAGGTATATTAAAGGTCTAAACTCAAGAAGACAAGATTTACAAGAAAGATTTCTGTCCTTAATTCATGACATTGTGCAGCATGAATTGTGCAAAAGCAAATGCTACTCTCCAACTTTCCTTAAAATTCTTTTTAAATCTAACCAAACAGTGAATAAGAAAAAAACCTAGTCATTTATTAATCTTTTAAAGCTGTTTGAATTTTTTTACAGTTCTTTGACAAGTAATTAAAGAAGGTTGATAACAATTATGTCACAGGTTTCATTATTTCTACTAAGAAACAAAAACAAACAAAGAGCAAGCAAATATAAAAGACATACCAGTCAATTTTCATTAGAAAAACAAAGAGGCTAAATATGTATGTCTAAATAACTCAGTGACCTATAAAATTGAATGAACATGAAAAATAAAATGTTAGCTCTTCTTGTCACATGTTTTGATTTCTACCATGAAGTCCAAACAAAAGCCAACAAATTATTTGGACTTCTGTTACTTTCTTATTCATGAAGAGGAATCGTAATCAATGCAGAAAGATTTACAGCTCTCCCCTGTGTGTGAGCCTGGATGTGGACAAGGTGTATGATTGGAAAATCCCTTGAATTTCAGAGCAGAGGACAAATGTCTCTGGTTTAAAAAATATGTCTCAATTTTACAGTAATGACTAATGAGTGCTGTGGTTCTACTTCATTTTTCATTACTGCAAGGCTGTTTCCCCAGTCACATAGAGATCATCATCCCTAAGGTGTTCAATTCACAAATATCTCTAAACCTATTCCAGAATTTCAATTGCAGATAAGGTATGTGCCAATGTAGCTGATTTCAATTTTGAAAGAAATTAATTTGGATTTAACACTTTAAAGTACATATTGTGTCTCAGAGAGTCATACAACTTTAGAAAAAAACCCTGTTTACTTATAGTAGTTAAGAGGATCATTGGTTTTCTTTGTTTTTCCTCATCCATACACTTTTACTCAGATAATGTTCTGTTTGTTTTCTCTTATCTATTTCCCACTGACAAATAACTGATAATATAAACCACAAAAATGGAAATACTCTCTATCATATATTCACAGATTAGGCTGCAGCATTCACTGGATTGTACTAGTACCTCAAAGCCTTCCTTTTATTCAGCTATATTATGTATAAAATGACCTATTGGAGAACAGAAGGTCCCTGATGCTTTCAGCATAATCATAAGTCCATATTTAGCTATGGAATTTTGTTCCAAATATGCTGAGAACCTCTGGTTTTCACTGAAGCCCCTATAATAAAAAATAATCAGACTGAGAATAGTATCAAGGAGATTTAGATGCATTAGTTTTGAGAAACACCTTTGAAGATGGCAACAACAAATTTTAATAGTTCTATATAGCAGCCATGTAATTAACATCATTCAAAAAAATTCATTAATATGCAATTTTCATATCCCTTGTAAATAAGAATTGGTATCACTCCTGTTGCCTACAGAAGACTTTTATTGATGAAGTTTCTATGGGAATAACATCAGGCATCATCAGTACAACGAAATGGCAAGAGCAATCTGGTTTAGATCAAAAATGAAATCCCTATCTGAAGCAACTCTAGGAATATTCTCCTTTTTATAAGAAGAATAGAGGACAGACAATTAAAATATTTTAAGGAACGCCACTGAAATCTCATAGCAGGATTTCATTACTTGCTTTCCCTTTTTATTACTGTCCTCTTAGTAATTGTCCTTGAGGCAGATGGCTCTGCAAAATTCCCTACTTTAAATAACTCCACATCCCAGTAAAATTTAACATAGATTAAGTGAGCAGAGGTGTATATTGATGCAGAGCAGCACTTCTCACACAGGAGTCTATAAAACTATGTGGCAAAACTGTACTGCCTAAAGGGCCATCAGAGAAACTTTAGCTAAGAAAGCTGCTGAAGTTTACCCCTTTAACCAGCCAGACCATCCAAGCCAAACACAGGAATAATCAGGAGCAGTCAGTCCTTTATTCCCAAAGTATCTGTTTTCCTTCCCTCACTTAGGTGATTGCCATTCATAGTTCTCATTTTAGGTTATAAAGATATATTTTATATGGCATTTATAATCTAGAGTTAGAAAAATGCTGTTTTGATTTGAATGGGTCATTCTCAAAATGTAACTAAACTACCTAAAAGCATGCACCATTTAACACATCATATAAATAATACAGGTGGCCTTTGGGGGAGAAATTATAGCAGGCAATAATTATTTTGTCTGGCATGGTTCACTTCCAATCTTAGATTTCACTGCCATTAATTAAATGACTTTTTCAGCAAAAGCATTATCAAAATTACACGTACAATTTCCACCCGTTGGCAGTGTAAACTCCCTTAAGAGGTGATTGGAACTGGACAACAAAAGGAATGTTTGTCATGGCTCAATGTAATTTAAAGTACATATTATGATTTAATTTCTTACAGCAAGCTTGAGCGGGGGTATTAGGAGTAAACAGGTCTCTGTAAATGGTATGAATGAGGGGGTGGAGCATATCTGTTTTCAGGCTTTCCTATCCCAATTTCTCTCTGTTGCCTAAAGGCACAACTAAGAGGAAGAGTGTGGCGTTTTTAGCCCAATTTGTTTCCATATGCTGGGTAAGTGGATTGACAACAGGGCAGCTCTTAGTACCTGGGTGGTTTGTTCTGCAGTAGCTGTGTTTTCAACAGCAAGCAGTGTGGCACTTCAGAAACACATCAGGAAAGCCAGATGGGGCTTTGGTGTTGAGGACATGATGAAAACACTATATGAATTTTGGGGACTTTTATTTTGGACTAGCTCTAGTCTCACTTGCATTCCAAATGCACCTGTCTTTAGGAGTTTGTGCAACAAATGCACTCCTTGAGTACATGCTTCCATTTTGTTTCACCCAAAAAGACATGCTACCCTGCATGTTCCAAAATGATGCTGCAGTGCAAATCAGTGCCCAAGACAAGGGATGAGCAGGGGATTCGTTTCAACTGCTGTGTACAGAAACATTAACTCACATGCGTGTGGTTACTCCAGTGATAAACTGTTTGCAAAAGATAAATGGCCAAAAAAATTAATTTTCTAGCCATTTGTACTGCTTGTCAGTCTGCCTCTTCTGCCCATCGACATGAAACCACTGCAAATTTTAATCAGAGAGGAAGGTGTTGAGTTCTGAGGTGAGCAGAGGACACTGTCCTCAAGCTGGGGCCCTTCTCAAGTGACAGCAGACAGCAGACATCATCTCCTCACTCAATGTCTCTGCTGGATTCCATACTTACTAGCCAAGATCCTTACTTTATTTGCCTACCCTATTCTCCTGTACACAATTAAGTGTCTTTAAACATAAAATGGTGTATTATTTAGAACAACTTCTACACAAGCATTCCAAGGATGTTTTCTCTTTTGAATGTATAGACAGAATTTTCTGTCTTGTGTGCTATACAAGGCTCTCATTTTTAAGGGACTTTTTATGGGATACTATTGTCCATTCTTTCTCAGCTGAAATGAGTTGTTTTCAAAGAGTCATGTGTACAAAATGGTCAGCATTAACTTGAACTAATAGTCTTAAAACCTGGAGGGAGCAGAACGTTTTCAAAATATAAGATGGAGTTGTTCTGGAATTGAGATTTTGTTAAATCCTGCTCTTTCCTAAAGTGGAGGTAGCTAACATAGTGACCATGATTGCACTTACTTCCCTACCCCCTATGTTTCATTTTACACTGATCTTAAATAATTTCCCAGGCCTTAAGTTGAGGGAGGCTTTCCAGGTATTTTGCAAAATCACAAGTATTTGACTTTTTTAGAAACTCAAGTCATCACAATTTCACCATTTTTCTTCTTCTTCAGTCAGTTATAAACATTGACTGAGTGAATTTGCGCCCACCACAAGCTCCAACACTTTGTTGTTTCTTCCTTTCCCCAGTCTTGTCTTATTCTTTCCTCATGTGAGGCATTATTTTTCTTCCAGATGAAGAATAGATTGGTAACTCTAATGATTCACACCTTATTTCTTCTGCCCTCTGTGATCCAGAGAGTCTCATTACTTAGGAAGAATGTGGGATCGAAATCTCACATCCCAGCAAAGGGTTTTGTGTTTTGAGCAACATGAGTCAATGGAGTATGTCATACTTTTCTGCAGTATTCTTACTCTCTATACATAACCTAACTTCAGTAATACACTAGCTAAAATACACAGTTGACTGTTGTCTATAAACCCAATATAGACGTACATTACATTAGTTAAGGGGTTGACAGGACTTGACATTGTGTACAAAATTTCCTTGAAGGAATGAACTAGGTTTCAACACTTACATAATCAGTAGTAATGTCAAAAACAAGATGTGTGTCTGATTTCTTTTTTCATATGGTGTTTTTCAAGGGGTTACAGCAATTCACTTTCCCTGACTGGTCTCTGAGATTAATTGCAGATAGTCTCCAAAAAAAACAGCTGTCAGAGAGCAGAGAGAGATGGCTGCTCTCTGTGAGAAGGGAGTAGGAGACAAAGGGCAGCTGGAATGGGACCATGGGCCGTGGGCAGCATGGAGGAGCCATGGAAGGGGTGGGCAAGGACAAGAAGGACTGGTGGTGCCCTCAGGGCACTGACATCTGGTCAATGATCCAATGACAGTGCAAATTTTAGGATTTGTTATAAGTAATAGCCAAAGAGAAAAATGCTGTTATGATGTTACACACTGCCTGCATGGTGCTCCCACACCCCCAAGGGCACATGTGCAGTCCTGCTTCACTGCTGGGAAGCGCCCTGGAGCTGCAGAGGGCAGCATGTGCACAACAGGCACGGTCAGAGGAATGTGGCAGCTTCCAATATGGGGACGAACTAGGCAAGATAATTTTTTATCTGGAAAAAGAGATGCCTATGGGTGAAACTTGCATATAGAGGACTATAAAATAAAAAGCTTGCAGAATTCATAAAACAAGAACCAGTGGAGAGTTTAGGACTCACAAGGCAGCAAGGTTACAACAAAGAATTTTGTTTGCAGTGTACAAAGAGAAAGCTGTGGAAATCATTGCCACAGGATATTTGAGAGAACAATAAAATAAGTGAGTCTTAAAAGGGATTAGTCAAATTCAAAAAGGATCATGTAACCAAGGCTCTGCTGAACATGAGTTACAATCTTTGTCCCTAGACCCTAAACTATCACCTGCTGTAAGGCTTATGCCTGTCATTTCCATCATATCATATCATATACAGTTGGACACCTTCAGGGAAAAGGCACAGGTTAGTTTGGTTAAACTTGACAGCTTTTATTTTCTCACATCTTTTTGATAAATAGAGATTCAGATCCTCCTCTTTGATCTTATGTCTCATCAGTGTCTCAATGTCTCAAATCCTACTGTGGATAAGTGGCAACTCAAAACAAGTCATGTCCTGTGAGAGGTTTAGTCTCAAGAATGTATGTGTATATCAGAATGGTCTGGCACGGAACAAACTTCACCATAAACCTGACTAAAGTCTACCTCTAGCGTCTGTAGAAGGAGTTGGTTTTCTGACATCTCTTCCTATAGCATTATTCAGAAAGATATGTGGGTATGTATGTGTATAGTCAAAGGTAATAAATCACCAGCACTGGGAGTACCAAACCCCTGAGGTTTGTTTTTTTATTTTATTTTTTTAGTTAATCCATTTGCAAATAAATCTCCTAGTAAGTTAGACCAGCTCCGGCAAATGAGCTTGTTTCAGCCAAGTGAGCCAAGTGGCAATACTTGCAATCTGCATATCTGACTGAATTCATGCTGTCAGACATCTATTATGTGGAACATTGCTCTCAAGCCAAGCAACATACAGACATGTTAATTATCTGTCTTGTTCATCCTTCCCTCAAGCAATGTTTTAATGAAAGCCTCAGGCAACCCCTGACTTTCTAAACTCCTTATTGACTAGATACTGTATTTTTCTAACGTTCAAAAATGAGGGGAAGAAAAAATCCCTACTTTTCTTTTTTTCATCTTTTTTTGTCAGATTCAGAGTACTGGAAGCACAGATTCTGCCTCCTGAAAGCAGCCCCGAACCATACCATCACATCAGTCTCACAACTGAAGAAACAGGATTTCCCTCTAGTTTACTTTTTTCTGTACTCATAAAGTAGGGTAGTATGATCAGAGCAGCTCCTTCAGACAGCCAACATGCCTGTATTTTCTTATGGTCACCTAAAGAAGTGGGCAGTATCGGGCAATTTAAAGTTTTTCCTCTGCCTCAGTTTCTTTGAAATAGTAGATAGTAAAATTTATCTGTATGGAGGAGAAAAAAGTTTAGGTTCAGAGATAAGGTGTGATATATTTGAGCTGTCAGGTGTTTAAGCATCAACAGCCATGAGAAATGCAGTTTGGTTTGCTGCTGAAATTTCTCTTTTGTCTTCCTCAGAGACATTTATATGTATTTTCCTTTTTTTTTTTAATTTTTGTTTACATATTATTCCTTTTGCAATCTATTTCTCTTTAAGGTGGTTTAGTTATGCAAGAAAATCTGGAGTACAAGGTACTGGTCCATAAATTCTGGGAAATACTCATTCCATCTCATCTGGTCTTTTTTTCAGTAGGGCTGCAATCACCATCACTGTTCTCTTTGCAAGTAATTTAATGGTTGAGTTCCTTTTCATAAGGGTCTTTATTGTCAAGTGTGTTCTTCAATTAATTATTTATTGACCTACCAGTTCAACTATATTTGCAAACAGGTAAGTTTATTTGCATCATTTAATGGTGGTGGGATATGTGTATTGAGCATGTCTGGAAGGTGCCATTTTGCTTTTATAAGAAGCTTTGTTCTGTGGAGAGAAGAAAATTGTGTGTCAGGCATTGTCCTGGACTCTGTGTGGGAAGAGAGCAATTTCCAGCCCTATCCTACAGTGCTGAATTTATCTGAGAGGAATTTCAGCACACAGTGCAAGGCAATAGCCTAAAATGTAATGTCAGACAGTTGGATCAAAATTCAAGACTACAGTGCATAGGCCTGGAAAACACAGAGAAACTTCATCATCCCTGAGCTGGAGGAAAATAAATTATCTCTTAAAGTGATCTCCTTCCAGAGCTGCTCTTCCAAAGACACTGCTCCTCTTGCTTCTGTCCTCATTGCCCCTGGTGGGTGACACAGGACTATCAGAGTCAAAAGGTTGCTCAAAGATTGCTCTTTCAGGTTTCTTGGGCTCCTGCTGTCCTCTGCCTTGCACACTGGTGTGACATGAGCCATTTAGATTTGGTCGCGGAGGGTGTGAGAAGCTCACAGTCCTCTCCTTGGAGTTTTCAGGTGCTTTTCCCATGCACTTATCCTGCTATGAATCTGCTCTCAATGCCATTGCTCCACACCCAGATTTTGGGAAAACCTGTCAGCACTGGGGTACAGTGCTCCTGCATATGACTGGAAAAAGTAACCCCAGACAGCGCCAGTAGTGAAAATAGACCATCCTTCCTGTGACCCCTTTATTGCAGTGACATAAGTGTAATCATTAGAGGCACCACAGTTGCTGTATAAAGTGTGCAGAAAGAAAAGAACTATGTCTTATTGTTTAAGAAATTTAACTTCATAAATTGCAGTCCCTTTAAATATATAGACACATACACTAGGAAAACATTTTCTAAATGTCACAGCAGCACTACTTCTTTAGAAAGATGCATGTATCTTGTTCTGTAAAGGAAAGAGTGGGGAGGAAGCTGACAACTCATTACTCTTGTGCAATAAAAAAAGGAATGCTGTATTACTTGACTGTGTGAGGTATTTTTAAACTAAAATATAATAGTTCACATTTTACAGCACTACTCTCAAGTCAAAGTGAAGAGTGACAAGATTCTTGAACTTTAGTGAAAAATAAAATCCTGTGATGTTCCTACCAGAAGCTTCTTAGCACTTCCACAGGCTATTGCCATCCCAAGACTTGAAAGGACTAGAACAGGTAGGATTGGAGATTATTAACTCTGGTTTAGACTTGACCATTGTGTGGATTCCTTTCAGCACTTTTAAAGTTGCTTTGACAACTTCCCCATATTTCATCTCCTTAACTCATAACTGAATGTTCATTCCACGAAATATCAGGCAATGTCACAGCACTGACTCTCCTTGGCTTGAATTTAGCACACCGTGATGAGATCCAAAAAGCTCTGCTTTCACATAAATGAATGAAATTCATTGGCCTTATGTGAAATGGAAACACATGCCTGAATTCAGGACATCTTTGGCTGATCTCATCCTGCTGACCAGTTCCTAAGCAGAGCAACTTGGGAACCTGCATTCAGCTCAGCCTTGTAAGCCAAAACTTTTTGTCCCACAGGTCCTTTTTCCAAACAGATTGGAGGGTGAAAGGCTGATATGTTGCTTTCCTTCACCCACAAGACCCTTGTGGTAAAGGGGTAATTTATTCCCCATGATACAAATATTAGTTTTTGCAAATGATACTTCCTTTACGTTGTGCTCTGATATTGCATTTTTGCAGCTGGTTTACAAGTTACTTCCCAGAGATCATTTTCACGGAGACTCAGTATTCAATTTTAAAATTATTTCACTGCCCCAGCTAATGCAGGAATATTTACTTGTCTTTCTCATTGCACTGAAGACATCCCACATAAAAGATGTAAAAGTCTAGGTAGGATGTCTGAGACCAAGCATTTTGACAGACATCTCCTGCCCCTTTCCTAAACCTCTCAGTGTACTTATCCAAAAACAGAGACAGAAAATTGTTGCTCTTAGACAGCTGCTCAGCAAAGCCTCCATGAAGTTAGGAGAGCTTTTCAGACTGATTACAACTGGCATATGAGGTCCCCTCCCATAAGCTAAGACAGAGAATCATTTCATTTGAATTTCCCTTCCAAATGTCCTGAAGTGCTCCCATTAGCTACTAAAAAGCTAAAGAGGTTCTTAGTCTTTGATTCTGAGATTTTTTTTTTGTTTAACATGTACACCCCACTTAAAAATTCTGGAGTTTTGAACTGAATTGCTCTGCAAGAAATTTGCCTACCTGTGGTGATAACTTCTGTCATGCACACATGTGCATGAATAGGAATTCCTCCATTTAAGTCCTTTTATTGTGAGGGTATTGATCTTTTCTTTCTTCAGCCTTCCTGTTTTATTCTTAGACCAGATGCATCTCTGTGGCATTTGACTGCCTGAACATTATTTATCCATGACTGGACAACAGCCAGGTTGCCATTCCCCTCTGAGTAAATAACTTAAGATTTAATGAAATATACACATTACAACAGGACCTAGTTCAGGAAAAAAAATTCAAACATATAATAATTTTTTTTTAAACAGAAACCTACAGCAAAAATGGCCATTTTAATTTTGAACTTTCCTATTCAAAATGAAATAAAAATTCTATTTGTTTTATGTCTTGGAATAATTTATGGAATTAAAAATAAAGTACCTTGTAAGATAAAAATCCAAGGGTTAAAGATGAGGATGAGGATCCTTATGAGATTTTATTTCACATTTGCTTTCATATGATCCCATGGACTGAACCCCTGCTAATGTCTTAAGAGTTACTTATGCTATTGAAGTGCATCTCTTCCCATTCAAAATTGATCTGAAAGGACTCAGAAACTAATGTCTTAAGAGTTACTTATGCTATTGAAGTGCATCTCTTCCCATTCAAAATTGATCTGAAAGGACTCAGAGACCCCTGCCTAACATGAACTGAAGCATAGTCAGTGGAGAAAAATGAGAGATTTTGCTCCCAAGGTGCCCATCTGATCTGACCAAAACCACTAGCAGAGGGACCCAAGGGAGAGCATGATCTCTCAGAGCAGTATTTCCTGTGGTGTTCCCATACTCTCATTTTACTCAGTATAAGACTTTAATGACTCAAAACTGTGTTGTGAATTTAAGAGATTTAGCATTAAAGAACAATGACCAGCTATTTAGAACAACTGCTGGAAAGAAGCTGGATTGAGGAATTATGTGATACATGAACTTCTAAGTCACATATCAGACACTGAACATCAAGGCTGCATGGCAGGGGTTTTTGCTTTGTTGGTTTTTGCTTTGTCCTGTACACAACATTGAAGGATAAATAATAATGAGTTGGAGAATATGTACAAGGTGGTCTATCATACCTTCTTGTTTCTAATTTTGCAAGGACCTTCTCTGTAGACTAAAATTTTGCGGTTTGGTTCTTTGTTTTCTTTTAATACCACTAGCAGCCATAGTGTTGTCCTCATTACAATCATACATGGGTTTAGAAATATATCACAGGAATTTTCAAGCATGAGAGCTATCCCATTGATGCAGTGAGGTGGTGGAACAAAGCAGAAAGTTCAGCAGCTGCCTTCATGAACTGGTTACATACGGAGATAAAGCAAAATTGTCTGTAATAACTTCAGATTCACACTCTGTGTTTTTGTCACACTGTTTTCAGATGTGACAGTTTTTAAAGGTCATGGTCATATCTCTCTTGCTAAGGGGAAATTTTTTTATGCCTTTTTCCTATTAGCTGGTTGTAAGGCAAACTCAAACCTCGTATTGTTTACAGAGATGAGACGGTGCATGATCAGACAGAAAAACAAACCTGTTATTTTTAAGATCTCAGCTTAGAGCAAGTTGCCTCCTTGAACAAGATTATCCTCTCCTGTGATCTTTAAAAACACATAGCAAAATGCCTACGTTTTAAATTCTAAGTAGTTCATCACTTTTTTCCCTGTATTTTCCAGTACTTCAGAAGATATTTATTTCATATCAGTTTCTGAGATTTCCCACTGCCTTCAATTTCTAGAATGTAAAAGAAGTAGATGGCAGTTTATATTTTAGAAGCCGGGAGTTATTGTGTTAGATTGCCTAAACAGCTAACCTTGCTATCAGCACATTGGTTTCTAGGAAGTCATTACTGTTACAAACTGATTCTGCAAAAAAACCACATCTTCCTTTTTCTCTCCTGGCCACCTGCAGTGTGAAAGAAGCCCTGGGCTTAATGTGCTTTTAAATAATGTCTTCCCCCCAGAGGAATGAAACAGCATATTCCCACATGAAAATTTGTCTTTGTGCCTCACGGGTTACTGTCCATCACAAAGGCATCACTTCAGGATAATGTATATGCAGTGCCTGATAAAATTGTGAAGAAAATTATTCTGGCAGGTATTGAAAACACCTGAAAGACAACAAAGTCACTTGTCACAGCCAGAATGGCTTCCTGAAAGTCCTGCTTATCAAACCTGATCTCCTTTTATGATAAGGCAACCCACCTAGTTGATCAAGGAAGCAATTTGATGTCATCTTTTTGGACTTCAGTAAAACTTTCAATAATCTCTCTCATAGGATCCTTCTGGAAAAGCTGTCCAGCACACAGCTGGATAAACACATCATGTGATGGGAGAGCAGCTGTCTCATGGGTCAGGTACAAAGGGTTACGGTGAAGGGTGACATCAGACTGGTGACCTGTCACTAGCGGGTTCCACAGGGCTCTGTCCTCAGCCCTGTGCTCTTCAACATCTCCATAAATAATGTGGACACAGGACTGAGAGGGACACTAAGCAAGTTCACAGACAATACAAAACCAGAAGGAGCTGTTCATTACCTTGAGGGCAGGGAGGCCCTGAAGAGGGCCTTGACAAATTAGAGGTCTGGGCAATCCCCAGCTGTATGAATTTTAACAAGGGAAATTCCTGGATTTTACACTTGGGGTGGGGCAACCCTGGATTTACAAAAAACTGAGAAATGACAGGCTGGAAAGCAGTGCCAGAGAAGGGATCTGAGGGTCCTGATCAATGGCAAATTGAACATAAGTCAGCAGTGCCCTGGCAGCCAGGAGGGACAACCCTGTCCTGGAGGCATCAGGCACAGCATGGCCAGCTGGGCAAGGGAGGGGATTGTCCTGCTCTGCTCTGAGCTGGGGTGGGCTCACCTTGAGTGCTGGGGGCAGTTTTGGAGGCCACAATAAAAGGAATGCATTAAGCTATTAGAGAGTGTCCAAAGGAGGGCAACAAGGATGGTGAAGGGCCTTGAGGAGAAGCTCTATGAGGAGTGGCTGAGGTCACACGGTCTGTTCAGCCTGGAGATGTGGAGAGTAAGGGGAGACCTAGCTGCAGTTACAGCTTCCTCCTGAGGGGAAGAGGTGAGGCAGACACTGATCTCTCCTCTCTGGTGATCAGTGACAGGACCATGGGAATGGCCTGAAGTTGTGTCAGGGGAGCTTCAGCTTAGGTATTAGAAAAAGCTTCTTCACCCAGAGGGTGGTTGGGCACTGGTTGGCCGCTGATTGGGTTCCTCAGAGGAGCGGTCACAGCACTGAGCCTGACAGGGTTTGTTGCAGCCAGAATAGCTGCTAATATAACCCAGGGTAAGGAAGTAAGAAGGGCCTTTGCATAATATGCACGGCTGTTTAATTCAGCCACACGGTCAGATGTTCAGGGTGCAAGGCCCACACGTGTGGAGGGTCCAGGCTTCTCTCTCTCGAGGGGCTGCACACTGGCCTCAGGGCAGTACTAAGACAGGGGCCAGTCGGGTAGCAGGGAAGTAGTGGCTCAGGGACACAGGAACAGGGGAAGGAGCCGATGGGCTTAAGGGGTCTTAACAGCTTCTTTGAGGGAAGCTTCTTGTGTCTCCCTAACATAGGGGATGCCTCCCAGGGTCCCCACAAGGGTTGAAGTTTGGTGTTGGTGATACGGTGTGAGTCTTGGAGGGGGCCAGGAGCAGGACGCGATGATCCTAGTGGGTCCCTTCCAACTCAGCATATTCTGTGATTCTGGGATAATCAAGCAACAGGGCAAAACAACATAAATTTTGTGGAGTTTATGTATTTAATTTTGTTTTCAGTACCAAAGATTAATTTGTAGGAACATAAAAAGATTAATTTTATCACTTCTTCTCAGTGAATGGTGACAATAAACATTGATGAGAAAAAGATTATGTCTATCCCAGGAAGGAAATGGAACATACCAGTCATTTGCTAATACCATACTTGTTCTTTTAGACCTTGCAGAGAATTCTCCTTGTCGAAGAGCCTTCCTATAAATCATGTAATATTGTGTGTAAATTTCCCTTTTGAAAGGGCCTAAGTTGAATTTTAATTATTTTAAATAATTTTAGCTTCAATAAATAGAATAAATGGGGTTTCAATTCAATAGGAAGTCTTCTTATAACTTTTCTATCTCATTAAAATTTAATCTTTTTGAACAAGTTGTTTTTTGCATCTTGACTCCATCGATTTTCCCTGTTTAGGAACAGAACCAAAATACTCTTTACCCACTTTTATTCCTGATAAAATCAAAACCTTATCATATGAAAATGGTAAATGTTGTTCTGCAAAAGTCATGTTTTTCATCTGCATTAGAAGTAGTCTTTTCTAGATTGCATAAAAAAGTACAATTGCTGCCACCCAGGCTTGTTTTTATTATTCTGTTACACCTCATCATCAGTTACACTCTTAATGCAGAATTTATGGGTGGATGGGGATCCAGTAGATCTAATCTTTGCTCACAATCCTTGCTTCTACAGGAGATAGCAATACAGTGGTCCTGCTTCAGTAACAGCTTTCCTTATTGTGTAGATCATCTCAGAGTACCCCTGTTTCAAATACTGCAAAAATATGTAGAATATACATATTTCTACAAGTTTCTCTAAGAACGAGTTATGCTACCCTTGTTCTGCCCTGTCTGTATCACCCCTGCTGGGACTGCCCAGTGTGGGATGTTATTTGTAACATGGGCAAATGCTGGCAAAGGGCATGCTTGGACAAACATCACTTGAGAACAAACTAGTTAACAAGTGCATGTGGTCCATGACTAAAGGCAATCCTTTCTTTATCTCTGCTCACTGATTATACCTTGGAGTATATTTGTTTACCTGCACTAGAGTTGATCGGGGAGATATCCAGCTGTTTTAGAAAAGAATGCCTGGATTTTTTTTTCTCTGATCTTCTGCAGTAATTTCTCTATACTGACAGCACTCCAGAATTTTAAAGCCCTTTATCATAATCAAGTATTTTTGAATATTGGCTCACTATGAATGACTAGGTTATAAAACCCACTGCTGTTGATGTATTAGTCATGTTCTTGAAAACCAACTGATGATGGCTATTAATGGCTTAGCTACAAAGTAGGTATTTTGAATTATTAAAACAGTGGTACATATAAATATGTAAATCCATATATAAATATGGATTACTGTAACAACCAATAAAGCAACAAAGTAGAGAAGAAAAGAAGAAAATGGCAAGGCAGAGCCATGAGGTTTTATTTATGTATTATCTCTGTCTCAAAAAACTAGCATGTCCTGTGGGATTTAAACTTTAAACAGAAAAAAATATATAAACTGGTTTTGAACAGACAAGAAATAGATTTATAAACTGCAGAAAATGGAGTACATATCTCCTCATATTTCCAAAAAGACAAAATTACATTTTCTCTTATGTGAGTGCATCTATGATCCTGTTTTTTCAAGAGCTAGTGGTATAGGTAGAGGGAATCACTCTTTCCCTTTGTATTACTTTTAAAATCAGTCTTTTGATTAAAAATAAATTTAAAAATCAACTTATTAAAGAAAACAAAACAAAACCAAAAATCCCCCACAAGAACACATAATTCAGGGCTAGGTCTTTTTCCATGGAAATTTTTACATTCAGAATGTTATGACAAAACTATTCTCCTTAGAAGTTTTAAAGAGAATTTTGTTTGAGTGTCCATGGTTAATAGATGTCCTCATACAGTAAAGAATAAGCCATCTTGGGAACAAGCTCTCTTTTTTATATTAAACAGTGTTTTGTTCCATGGACAAACTTACTGGCTAGACCAGCAGATGGTGGGTGTGAAATATCTGTGTTACATATCCTACTTTCTCTTCAAGAAAATATGAATTTGCATGAGTTTCTGGGATCTTTCACTTTTATAAATTTCAGAGACATTTATGAAGAGAGTGGAAATAACCAGAGTGCATCCCATCACAGGGCGCATCTTCAACAATGGCAGAAAAGTGCAGCTATTTAATTTATTATGTGAAGGAGAATTTTCTGATCATTTTAAAGTCTTAAAAGCATGCAGTTATGATTGATTCTTATTTCAGTTGCACTTTTCCTATATGATCAATATAAATAATAGTTAACAAAGAGTTTTTGTGAGATACATGAGCTGCAGGAAGGTGGAACAAATAGGTGGCTTGTTGAACTTGCACTGGGAAAAGGTTCCACCTCATCACCAACTTGTTTGCAGTTTCTAAGACTTAATATCTGAGTGACGATGACTAACTTTTGTGGACTCCTGAGCTGTTGTACATTCTGCTTTAAAAATCAAGTTCACATTTAATCAGCTGCAGATATTAAGAGAGCCCTGCTTATAAATAAATAATTTCTTGTGTCAATATCAAGCTCTTATTATTTTCTTCTAAGCAAATTTGAAATATCTTGTCAGATTCCTGTGGAACTCATTCAGAAGAGTCAACAAATGGAATTCGCATAATTTGGGTTCAATCAGATGAAACACAAAATGACTCGTGTTTATTTGCATTTACATTTATTTACTATTCCAGAAAGTGCTAAATTGACAAAGACAAAGGTGTTCTGCTGATTTGGGTGAATTTTATGTTCGGTGTTGAGCCCTCTTCGATGCTGATATTTCATATCCAGATCAAATGTATTTTTCAACAGGATTTTTTTTCTAGAAAATTATTTTTCCCATTCAGTCTCTTTTCTCTTTGCTGCCTTGTATCCTAAACATAAGCACTTGTAAAGGCTACCGGGGAATATATAAGGCACAGGCACAAGCAGAATTCTTAAAGGTTTCTACTGATGTGAGAGGTCTGTCTATCCTGTACTTCTCCATTTTGGAGCAAGAAACACCTCTGATCCACCTAAAAACTTTCAGGCCAGGAGAAGTCAACATACATGTAATCCCATTTAAATTACCAATATACAAGAATTTTCAATCACACTAAGAATGGAAAGACAGAAAATTGGGGAGGAGAAATAAAATTAAAATTGTTTTCTCTGGACAAATATGTCAAAAATATCATAATACCACAGGTTAGAAAAGAATTCAAGAGGAGAAAAGATGATTTGGAAGAACAGTGCTTAAATTGTCAGTTAATCCATATAAGTTTTATACTGTGATATATCCATCCTAGGAATTTTTCATCCTGGGGCTCTCTGTAGTTAATTCATGTAATTAATTAATGTGGAGAAACAGAGTAGGTTAGAGAGATTTTTAAAAATAGAGGGGAAGGAGGCAAAAGTTTTAAAATTACAGGGGAAGGTATAGATGTCCAGAAGCAAGGTGGGGAGGGGGGAGGGGAAAGGAGGGAAGTGGAATTATATATGAGACTCATGGATGGTCTTAAAAATTCCCACAGATAAAAAAAATTAGCCAGCTTACTATTGCCTGAGAAGAAAGCCTTGCCATAAGTAAGGCTATATTTTCTTTTTTAAAAAGGGAGATTAAAGGAAGGATAAAATTCTGCATCTGTGGAAGCATCTGCATCATCAGCTCCAAAGGGACTAGAATCCAATGCATATTTTGGATGTAATCATCATTATTCAAATTCAAATGGTTGTGAAATATGTCTATATCTAGAGGATGCAATTTAGCTGATGAGGTGATACTGGAGTTCAGAGTTCAACTGATGATGTATTAAGCATTTTAACCTTAAAGAAATCATCTTTTCTGACATGATCAGTGTATATTAGACTATTTCATTCTAAACCTTTGCCAGCATTAAGTTAATACAGAATAAGAAAATGCAGGTAAAAGAAAATAGTTTCTCTCTTGACAGTCAACCCAAGAGGTCAGTAATTACCTTGCAAATTATCTATGAATTTCATTTGCCTCCAATATAGCAATTGCACCAGTAAGGTAATTTTTTATAAAATTTTATGTTTCCATGAAATTACAAAAGAGAAAATGAAGAATAAAAATACCTTTAGATTTGAATGGCTGATTTTTCTGCTTTGTTTATTATAATAGCTTGTTTCAAATGCCAAATTTTAATCTTTCACTGATTTAAAAAAAGAAACCTGGAAAGAATTAAAAGGATTGGCATAAATTTAAAATGTGACTAGCAGGAACACTTCTTAAGTTATTAAAATGCTCTCAGTGTGTGTTAAACACAATTGTGTTACATTGTACTCCCAGAGAATCAGCTGCATTTGACATTTTATAAAGGCTTTGTTAGAATCCAGTCAAGCAATTCAACATTTAAATTAAACTATAGATAGTGTAAGATTCTATGAACATTTCAAAGATCCTTTACCCCTAACAAAGTTCACAACTTTTATGTGCTTCTGAAGTTGAGGTTTTTGTTTACCATCCCAGTACTAAACAACATTAAATATGGACACTCTTGCCTGTTGCTGTCTTTGTTTGTGCATGTACTGTTATTTCTGTTTCTGTGTGTGTTCTCTGGAGATACACAAAAGGAAAGCATCACATATCCAGCACAACCCTTGACATGTACATCATATGCAGAATTTACCAGAGGGATCATAATAAGGATTTATCAACAGGAGTTTGTGTTGGACATTATAAGTGCAAAAATTAGCAAAACAAATAGGTCTTTTCTGATTTATATTGCTTATTTGCCAAGCATGAATCATAGAGAGTCTATATATTTTTAAAGTTCATATTTATAAAGTTCATAAAGTTCATTTCACAAAGTTCATTTCCATCAGGTACCCAGTATCCTTTTGTCATAATACCAACTGGTTGGTCCTGGTATTACCACTGAATTGCTGTACCTGGTCATGAAGTCACTGTTCAAAAGGGCCACTAAAACAGTGAAAGGGGTTCTCAGAGGAGACACACAACTGGGAAACACAAAAAAGAGAAAAAGCAAACAAACCCCACAACATTTTACTTAATCACTTTGAAGAGAAGATTAAGGGGTGACCATATTCCACCATCAGGGGACAGAAATTCATTCATCTGTTCTGTTTTTAACAGTGAAAGCAAAAGTGATTTCCCTTTTTGGTTTTTTGTTTTGTTTTTGTTTGTTTGTTTGTTTGTTTTGAAAACTCAACAGCAGCAGTATTCCTAATCTCTAGACTGGATTTTTAATTTTCTTTGTATTTTGAATTATGATTAATTCCAAATTTGTCATCTGTGTTATAGACTGATTCCCATGGTAACGTTTACAGTCTTGGTCTAGAGGTTATTTATTTCTCAAAACTACAGCCCATCAGAGGTCAGGGTAAGTACTGTTTGGTTTATGAAATAAAAATGTATCCTTTGAGATAAGCGTGTATTCATTAATATGTCTGAGAAAGCTCTACCACAATGGGCCATCACATTCTTCTTTCCAACTCCTCTGGAATTGTATATCAAAGCTGATGGGTTGAAGAAAACATTTGCTTTAAGGTTTCCACATGCTTCAGGCACACTGAGCCTGACTTTGCTGGACTTTTAGCATTTCTACATGCTTTTTTTGTAGGCTACACTAGTCTGGAATGCCTGCCTACGGTTTTGTGCATATGCACACATACAGATGGCAAGTTGAAAGTGAGAATCACTTTAATTCTTAGTGAGTACAAAGCTGCTCTGTATTACACTAAGGTATTAATCTGTCATATGCAATCAACCTGTATAAACTGTGCTCTGAACTCAATCCTTCACCAACTCCTGTCTTCACTTTAATTCTGTCAACTGCAGAGAATTTAATAGCAGCTTCTCTTAATCACCAGAGTAATTTCATTTTGTAATAAAGAAAAGCTGTGGTAAGAGGTTTTTCCCACTTTCTTTGGTAAGCAGAATTAATTCCTTGGATCTAAACAATCGATTAAATACCCACCATTGTTTATGTTTCTTTAGATGGACTTTCAATCAATACAGACATCCCTTTCACCTGTACTGTCACAAATCATGGCATTTCCTTCTAAATTTTAACCCTGAACAATGAACTGAGCATGGGAAACAGACAGGCTTCTATTTGCAGGATAATTTGGGACTGAAGCCTTGTAAAGAAAGAGAATAGCACAAAAGGGCTTTAGGCAGACTACAGTTCATGCCTACTCTACTGTCACGTACATTTGCTTTGGCAGAATTGCCAGGCAATAACCAAATGGTGAAGACCATAATGCAGGGGAAGATATTCTGTGAAGCAGCTTTGATTGGTACCACCTCAGCTCATTTGTCTCCTACAAGAGAGAAGACTTGGACCACGGATGGTGTGGAACAGCTCCAGCCATCTGGTGCTCTGTGGAAATAGAGAATTTATCTGGCTTGTATTGAGCTTCTCTGAGACGGACTTTAACTGCTGTCTGTCATTTAGCAAAATCTTCTAAGGCTGCTAAATACATATTTCTGCTTCTTTTCCTTTTGCTTCCTCCCCACCTCCATGTATGTGAATGTAACATTGCTCAGCAATTTAAATAATCTCCAAGCAGAGGTGCATTTTGGATTTGGTTTGGTTTCTGCTGGGATCTGAGAAAGGCTGTTTGAAGATACAGGAAACATGACTGAAAAGAAAACTTGACCCAGCACTGGTGTGACACAATGAAAGGAGCTTTGGGAGTCAGATTTTAGCTCATTATGTCAATACAGATTTCCAGCTGGAACTGTTGTAGAAGCTTGATTTTTCCTGTGAATTGTCAGGACTTTATATATCCTTCTAAATGAAACAGAAGATTGTCAGGAGCATGCTGCTCCAATGTCAATTTTTTCTGAAGTAGCCTGTAATACCCTAAATTTTGATCAAATGAGTCCTAAGAATATAACAATATAATGGCATCTCAGCTGTCCTCTACACAGTGTTGAATAAATTTGCTGAGACTTTATTTAAGCATTTTAAAAAATAAGGAGGATACTATTTCTCAGTCGAGTAAGAGCTTCTGGAATGTCTGCATCCTTTATTCTTTCATGCTCAGGACAGGTAATTGCCTTCCTACAGAAACTATTTATACACACCATTTGTTAATGAACGATATTAGCTTTGCTAACCATGAGTTCTAGCAACAAAGGTGAAAAAAGCAATATAGTCAGAAAGTGCAGACTTGTATTAATTGTGCTCCACATGAGTGCTTGTGCTAGCAGACAGGGAACAAGATACCTCACACATTTCTAATTGGTCTGCTGCCAGGGGCAGTGGCAAGGCAGACACAGATCCTCTGTTTTCAGCTGGGGGTAGTTCTGTGTAGGGAGAGCCCAGCCTTCAGCCTCTTTCCCAACCCTGCTGTTAAAGTCTCTTTGGGCAACCCTGTGGCCTAAGCATTTTAACACCTATTCAGGCCTAGGCAGAAAATATTCAGTTGTCCCCATCTTTGTTTTGTATATTTTCAATTTTTCATTTTTTCTGTGCTCGTGCCAGAGGGTGATTTAATCTTACTATGTGATGCCGAGTTTAAATGATAAGTATAGACTAATAAACGTGACATACTGATATTTATTGTATTCATCTCCACCCTGCAATTCTAAAAACAATGATTAGTGATTAGAAAATAAGCTTATCACTGTTTTTTTTTATAGAATGTAATTAATGAATCTGTTTTTCAGTGAATAATTGCAGTAATCAACTGAAAAGAATAGTAGAAGAACACAGTAAATAGGTCAGATTAAGTAAAATTTTAAATGCATGTTCCCAGATGTCTCTCAAACAATTTCTGTCTCATGGGTTGTATGGCATTTTCTTGTTGACTTGCATTTTATTTTCTTCACGTTTATGTCTGAAATTCAAACACAGGTTTATGATAACCTCTTTGGGCAATTAACTTATATTCTTAATAGAGACAACTCCCTGTTTGCAGGGGTTTCCTCTTCTTCAGTATAGGAATGTCTATAAAAATATGAAATAACAGATTTTAAGATTCTCTTTGAAAGTGACTGATTTTTCTGCTCAGCATATTCAAACAAAATAGTGAAATACTGTGGTGGTTTTACATGTTGCCATAAAATTAATACACCTTCAATTTGCCCACAGTAGGAATTTAGAGGCTGTAAAATGAACTTCCACATGTGCTAAAAGCCACTGTCAGGGACCAGTGGCAGTCTGATGAGTGCATAAGATTACTTTGTGGCTGTTGTACACTTAAACATTTTCACTAACTCTTCAGGCTTTTTGTGGACCTCTGTTTCAAACAAACAAACAAAAAAAAAAAAACAACAAAAAAAAAAAAAAAGACAGAAAAATAAGAGTTTTCCCTCAAGGGGACACATCCAAGAAAGGAAAACAACATTTGCTGGTACTGGCTGATCTTAAATCAGCCAAAGAATTTAAAACATGCCAAATAATGCTGGCCAACTTGATTTTTAAACTCATAAGCCTTGAAAAAAGACAATACCAGAATTTAATCTGCATGTTGGTAACCTTTAGGTTCAATCAATTATCTGGTTTGAATTTTTGCAGTTTGCTAGGGGGTATCACATGTCTCTGCCTTTTGTACGAGCTTTCTTTTTTCATTCTTAAAGAGTTGTGTAAAAATTATTATTTGAGCTTTTTGGATTTTGTTGTCACAATCCTCAGCTAGCGTGCCTGCCCCTATAGTTTGCTACTGACTTTATTAACACATTTCAACTGCTGCCAAAGTTTTCACAATTTTTGAAGCTTATCCACAGCATATAATAAGGCAAAGGTGCAGACATCCTCAAATTAGTATTAACCCATGCTATTATTTCTGCAAGGTAATGTTCTCTGGTCAAGAATTTTCACAGCTGAGAAGCAGAGCTTGCTAGTGTAGAC
The DNA here is from genome assembly GCF_017590055.1 of Onychostruthus taczanowskii. NCBI lineage: Eukaryota > Metazoa > Chordata > Aves > Passeriformes > Passeridae > Onychostruthus > Onychostruthus taczanowskii. The sequence continues at coordinate 4,228,637 of NW_024502791.1, forward strand.
CCAGAACTCACCCAAGGCAGCACATCTTGGGACTGGAGCTAGATCAGACCATGCCAGATCAAAAACTGAGATACCAAGCAACAGTGAGCCACAGTAGCTGTCAATGAATTCTAAACCTGCTCATGAGCTTTATCTACCTTATTGGTGCCTTTGTTCGTGTCAGTAATGCCTATTGAGTGGCATGAAGAATTGCTTGGGATGCAAGCTGCCTTCCCAGGGCAACTAATCCTCATCCAGGCACTAGAAATGTGTTTCTCTCTTCTGATGCAGTTTGGTTTCTTGTTTTCATGTTTAAGGTATCTATTTATCCACAGGTAAGTGTATTAAACCCTAATTTCATAACCTCAGGAATGAAAGTAAGCCATCTGTGGGAATGATAGGTAGGAAGAAAATAAATTGGTAGATATCAACATTTCTCTTACATATTTGGCCCCTAACTTATTAATATACACACTAACACTGGGGATGCAACAACCTGCTTTTATTTTGTTTGTCACAAGGCCTCATTTTCAAAAACATTTGTAAACTCTCATTCTGTCATTTGTGAACACTGACAAAAAGAAGTTGCCTGCTCTGAAGGACAGAGCAGGAAGATATATTCAGTGGTTGCAGTTGCAGCAAACACCTCACAGCAACAAAAACAAAAACAAAAACAAAAACAAAAACAAAAACAAAAACAAAAACAATAACAAAAAGGAAACAAAAGGAGTGCCCAGCAATTTAAGTCTTGCAACAGAAAGAAACATTTTCCTCTCTTCAGACATTCATAATGAGGTTGTTTCTGCAAAGCTCCCCACCCACAGGAAAGCTCTTTGCAATAGGAAAAACTGAAATCTTGTTAACCTGTGCTAAGCATTGTCTGTTTCAAAGGGAGGGAGAGGGCTTCTAAATGCCATTTCTACAAAGCTCTCTCCCCTGGCTGCTAAGGTCCCCAGGTTAATACATACAAATAGTGCTTTTGATTTATGATATAGACAGCTGTAACAGATGAATGGCTTTAATGTACCAAGGCAGAAAAATCAGCATTTAAAAAAAAAATTCTTTCCCCGCCACTGCAACTGAGAAAGCTTAGTGAGGCTTATGTGAGCTCTGCAGCAGATCCATGACCCAGAGGAGCTGTGGTTGGCCACACCAAAAATGATGGCTGGTTTCTGTGTCTGTTAGTAAAGGTGTCACATATCATTCAGAGGGAATCAGAGAACACAATAAATAAATCCCTGATAGTATTTTAAATATCTGCTTGTTTGAAATGTCAAGCAGAGGAATTTGATTCAAAATTCAGCATTTCTTGTCCCTAATTAGTCTCACCAAAATCTTGCATGGGAGATGAAAGCTGGAGAGATGTTCTTCAGTTCTTATAGCTTTTACCAGCTGTTTTTTGGGAAATACTAAGCATTCTTAAATCCATTGAACTAAAGTAGAATTCTTTCAATTGTCAGGATAAGGGTCACGTATGAAATCCTGCCTGTGACAGCCTCAAAATCTGACAGCTTTACAAAGCAAAGGCACCAGATGGATAACCCCTGGCTATATCCAGCCTCAAAGGAAAATTCTCCTGTCCACTGGCCTGTTTCCATCTGTAAGGTAATCAGGTGTAGTAAGGATATTATCTTTATCCTGCTTGCTTTTCCCACTGGCAACTCTCATAGCCTGTGACCACACCTCAAATCTGCTACAGGTTGTGTCACCTGAGATGTGTGAGCATCTCTGAGATATCTGAGCATATTCCTAAGTAGCTTTGAGCAGATATATCTGCAACAGATCCTCCTTGTGTTCTTCATTTTTTGTTTGAAAATGCAGTGCTTTGTCAACCCGATGTGGTTTGGGGTTTCTTCTGTTATTACCTTCAGATGTCTGCTCTCCCCCTATTTCATCTGGAGTTCAGAAACCACAATAACCAACAGACCCAAGGGCATTCGGTTTGTCTCTCCTACAGTTTCTCAGTCACCAGAGGAATAAAATATCAAAGCCCTCATTGTGTAAAACTACAAGCAAGAGCAAACAATGCAGTGTTCTTTCACTAGTGATGATACTACTGAGTTGTGATTCCTGAGGTATCCTTGGCAATATTATTTTATGAGAACACATAGCATGTTTAACTAGGAAAGCATTTGATTCTCCTCAAATGAGAGGAGGCCTACGAGGCCTTTGGTGCTTTTCTTCTTTTGTTTCCATCAAGAAAGATAGCAGTAACAAAAACTAGGCATCTCAACATTGCCAGCCCTTACTAAATTCATTAACTTCATTTATTAAGCTCTCCATGGATGTTTGGTTTATTGTCATGTATCAGTCCCAAGCTACTTAGAATCACAAATTAAAAGACTGAGTCACCAGAGAGCACAACTTCTAGTCAAAAGATTTGGTTTTAATTTTTTTGGCAGGGATCATAAGAAGATGCTATTAAATATGGCCACGAAGAAAAAGGACATTCTCATGTCTTTTTAACCTTTCAATTTATTTTTTTTTTTATTGAGAAAGAGATACTATGATAAAGTATTATGCATTTGAGATTTTTCTCAGATTTTTTTCTCAAATGGTATTTGTAATCATTACCTCAGTTCCAGGTCTGGGATACAATTTCTTATAAAATTTCTTTAAATTTTTCTTTAAAATTTTCTTAGTCTGACAGGGAAATTTGACACTGAAGCAGATACTTAAGGGTGCTGGAGCATAGTCCTGTACAACTTTAATTTGGATCATTCCAGTTCAAAATTTGTGAATAAAAATGTCAATCTATAGCATATTTTTTTATCTTTGCAAGTGACAAATAATCTAATTTTTTTTTTTTTTAAAAATTGAAACCTCACTGTAGAAGTAAATAGATTTGCTCTATAATCTTCATAGTGAATCTGGGTTTCATTTTACTACACTGGTTTAATAGCTTATTACAGCAATCCAGCTGGTGTTCCAGGAATAGATCACTTTGCTGCTATGAGTGGGATTTTTTTTGTTCTCACATTTATCAAATATTCTGGCCAGCTGGCAATCTTTGCATACTTGGCTCTATACTACACCAGTCCTAGTGAGTGCAAATAATCTATAAAACCTTGATGTGGAGGATTAGATGGGTTCTAAGAGGACATCTGTGAAAACATGGGTGAAAACCTTGGAGACTTATACAGACACTTGCCAATGGTGTGTCTGCTGCTTTTCCACATGGCTGTGAATTATGTAACACAAAGTAAAGCACTTGCCTTTGGAGAAATGGAGAAAATTAATTGAAAACACATAATTAAACTGCACAGGAATATGACTTTCCAACATGCAGGATACTATTCAAAACCTGCCTATAAAAACCAAATGAAATACTTTTTTTCCCCTACTTTTAGCTTTTCCATCCAGAGCAGAGTTGGGAATATTCTTTTCAGAGGTTTAACTGGTACTTTGGCATTGCGCTCTGCCAGACCAGTAAATATCATCAACCTCTAAGGAATGTGATAAACATGACAAGTTTTGCTAAACTGGATATAAAGAATTTTACCAGGAGCTATAATAATACAAACAAACAAACACCAAAGACAAAAGCCCCACAGGCTGGGCTACTAAATAACTACTGAAAAAATAAATATTTTTTGCTTTCTAATTACTTTTCGTCTTTATTTAGAACACTAAGAGGTGAGGACTTTTACTATATGAAGAAAATGATAAATGTATCAGTCTCACAGTCTGAAGCAGTGTTATGAAGGTCTAAACCTTCATAAAAGCCTTCAAATACAGGAGTGGTGCACTTAAGTAAGATTTTGACTGAAAAGAAAATAGACATACACTAATGAGCATAATAAATTGGCCTGCCAGAGGTCTAGAAAACTTCCACATAAGACTCAGGTACTGTTGCACAAAGGAGAAATGAAAGGGAGGAATTCAGTTCACCACTGAGACTCTGAATTGAAAGGGTTTATGTGTGGGTGTCTAAGTTCACAGCACAGTCTGTAGGTGCCAGGCAACAGAGCTGGAAAACAGTGTCACTGACAATACCCAGCAGCAGCAGCACTCAGCTCTAACAACACAGCTGCCAAGCACTCTCACCTGCACCCTGAGGAGTCCTCCTGACCTGGCCCTCCCAGCCAGAAGGGTCTGGAGCACCTTTAGCTCTGCTGTCACACCTGCCAGCCCTGCCTCCAGCCAAGGCCAGTGTGATGCAGTGCAGCAGAGCTCTCAGCTGCTCTGACAACCCAGGTTTTTTAACTGGGCACTTATAGAGGGTACAACTCTGCGGAGCTCTACTGAGGACACAAAGGTTTCATCCATTAATGGTCAAAACTCAGCAGGAGTGCTCCTGGGGCTTATGGTTCCACTTGAGGGCAGCCCAAATGAAACTAGACCTTTGTTTAAGCAGCTGAATTTCTTTCTGGATGAATGAATGGTGAATTGAATTTCTCTGCTGATTTTCATTGCCCAGAACTTTTCTTAATATAGCACCAGCCTGAACACAAGGAGATCCCAAATGTGTCTTAGTTTGGAAATAAATCCCCACTTTACCCCACCAATAGTGTCCAAACATAATATTGAAAAATATGCAGAGGGAACTGAACCGGTACTGCCACTAACTGAAGCTTAGGAGCATGTGCAACATATGGATAGGGTAATTAGCAAGTTAAAAAGTGCATGATAAAAGATGATAGCCAATAGAGAAGGCATGATACACTCTATATGGCACTGACTGCACTCCATTAAGAAGAGGAACACAGCTCAAATTTGGTAGTTAAACCCTATTGCATGCCCTGTCAAAAACGTTATGCTTGTCCATCACACTGACAATGCTCTGAACAAAAATAACCTGTATTAAAAAGAGGCAGTGAGGAGGTAAATTGTTCTTAGAGGGAGTGTTACAAATGCCTCAACTCTAGAAGAAATGGGTTTGGAAACAGGCTTACTGTGGCTGCCAAAGGAAAAGCTGCCTTTAGGTTGGGAAGCACTGACTGAGCCTCCTGAAGGGCCAGGACACCTCATGTGCTGCTGGGGAGAAAAGGGACATATCCTGAAGAAACTCACCATGTTTGTGAACACCCTGCTTGTTTGAAAGCTGCTACAAACTTTGTTTTCTAAAACACGACAAAACAAAAAGTGAATTAAACTCTTGTTGTTTCCAAGACTGGGCTCACACTGCCTGATGTCAGTCAGTCCCTGTACTCACTGTCTGTGCAATCTAATTCAACACAAATTCTTGAGATCAAAGAGGTCCAGTTTGGCTTGTGTCATAGGTCCACTGACCGAAAAGACCAAACATGCAGATGTCCAAAGAGATGGTGCCTGAAAGCCTTTCTGAATCCCTCCCCTCGTTCTTCCCTGCCAAGCTGCCAAACATTTGGTGTCCTCACACCACAGCCATGGGTGTACCAAGGAGTCCTGTGTCCTTGCTGCCAGCCTCTCACAGATTTGGCTGTCACCCTCCACGGGGCATTTAAACACTGCAGTGGGCTGCCCAGGGAGGAGGTGGAGTCACCCTCCCTGAAAGTGTTCAAGAAATGACTGGATGTGGAATTTGGGGCCATGGCCTAGTTGGCAAGGTGGGGATTGGCCAAAGGTTGGACTCAGTTACCTCAGAGTTCCTTTACAACCTAAGTGATTCTGTGATTTCCCCCAGTGTTGGTGAACTTCAGCAGTCTGCAGGTGTCCGCAGAGCAGAAGCTCCTCCAGAGGCAGCCAGGAGCACTTAGAGCTTAGTAATTCTTGATAGGTGTTAGGGGAGGTGCTGGCAGGGAGACTTTTTTCCCGCAGGAAAAAAAGGTACCTTTTTTCCCTGTGAGCTGGGCTATCTCCCAAGCATCAAAATGTATTTGGATATCTATCTCAGAGTAAAATATATATAGTCTCATTAATAATAATCCTAAATTTCAGCTTTACTGAGTGCTTGTATCACCTGGGTATAACAGACATTTTGCAGGGTTTTTTTTCAGTGTCAGGTACTATCCACTCTATGACTTGTACTGTTTCATGAATCCAAAGAAATTATGAATACGTTTTAGTATTTCTTTTCAATCTTCCTGCACAGTGGAAGAGAACAAATACACCAAAAAAAAAAAAAAATCTGACCTTCTTAAAAATCTAAACCAAAATTAAATCACAGAATATTGTTTTAAAATCAAGTTAAAGGGAAAGAGAAATGTTAAGCTAATATAAAAAAGGCTAGGAATATTTTTAGAAAATAAATGGTTTCTATTGTCTTTAGGGTTTTCTTTTTGGCCTGTTTTTCTTTTTGGCCTGTTTTTCTTTTAAGTGTGAACATCCCAAATGTATGCAATGTTATATTGCATTTCTCCCCGGTCTCCACTTCAAAATAAAGAATCTTCTATGCTATGTTGGGCAGTAGGTTTTGCTGATTTAAAGGAATCTGAGAAAGCTCTTTTCAAAACATTCTCCTTTTTGATAGGCAATATAATTTACAGAGCACTACCAGGAAAATTAACAAACCTTAAATTGTAGCAGCATCCTTGCCACTAATAACATACACTCATACCACATGCATTTTGTCCAATAATTTTTTAGAGTCATGCTCATCTACATATTTTCCAACTGCAAAAGTAAATATTTTCCAGAAAAAAAAAAAGGAAAGGAAATGTTTTAGCCCACCAACAGTCTAAATGTAATGCACCAATGTGCAGTTAAAATCTTATAGAACAGGTCTTCCTGGTTTTCCTTGCTTCTTGCTGTTCAGTTTAATTAATGGAGGGGAATTAAAAAAAAAAAATAAAAGGGCAAATTACCATTAAAAAAAAGATTAAATATTGAAATATTGATCCAAGTGAAAAATTGTTTCGGCTCTGTTTGTGAAGAAAGAAGCAAGATTTGCTAGCTGACAAAGGACAGGTCAGTGTTGGGAATCAGCACAGGCTGCTCAGTTGAACTATTCATTGAAATAATTACATCTTCAGGGGATGGCATTTATCTATGAAGAATATGATAATCTCTGAATTAAATGTAAATTTCTTAGAACAGAGGATAGGTACTTTCGGCCTACAAGAGGGTGATACATGAAATGCAAAGAGAAAGCAGTATGTCTTTGTAATTTTTTCTGTATGTAGTTTTTAAGTATATTTATTTTGCCTATGACTTTTTTTTTATAAAATAACATCCTCCAAATTAAGTGAGCTTTGAAATTCTGTAGTTTAGACTTTTCTGTCATCAGGATTATTGTGACAGAGGTTGGTTTTACTTCTGAGAGGTTAGTAAACCTCATGTTATCAAATATATCCCATTCTCTTTAGATAAAAAATAGTTACTATTTGGTCTGAATTGCCAAGGTGTTGGAGGGCATTGATGTGTGAGAGAACTGAAAACAAAAATTTAGTCCAAGCAGGAAGGATAACAAAATGGTAAGGCATGAAAAAACTTTTCCCCAAAATATTTCATAATGTTGACAAATCAAAAAAATCTCTTCTTTTACAATTTTTATGTGCCATGTAAAACTGAGGGATAATGTGAAAGCACGAGTACTCTCTCTAAAAACAGGGACCTCATGTAAAGCTTTGACACAGATCTGACCTTTCAGAGGCTAAAAACAGGAATGTGTCACTTTTGTGGACTGGGACTATCAACAACCAGGTTTTTCTTATTTTTTATCTCATTGTCTAAGAAAAGCACACATATTGCATAGTCTAGTCTCTGAAAAGTTTTAGGCAACTGTGCTTTCAGCATCAAGATATTATCCTTCTTTTGTAATACATTTCCTTCCAAACATTTTGAAGCTTTTTATAGTTACACAAAAGACAAAGCACAACGTATTATACAGTATACTGTGAACATGCTGGTAGGTCTGAAGTCCCTAAGGACAGGTCAGTTAGAAAATCTGCTTATTGTAAGACATGCATTGCTTATTAAAACCTATACACCATTTTTAAACATACACATAATTTTTTAAACTTTTTTTCCATCCTACTGCTTTTCCAGCATTTATTTTCTCTGCCTTTTCATTTACATGGTTAAATTCACACACAGGACTGAATTTTCAAATAGTTTTACCATGGTTTCAGCTATGTCTCTCCCATTGACTCCTTAATGAGAGCTATCTGGGAAAAAAAATCCCTAATAGTTTTATCAAAATGTAGCCTTCTGCTGCTTTCTCTCTCTGAGTGATGAGTACTGTGATTGCAGGGGTGGGAGTTAAGAGACAGATAATAAGAAATTTCAGCTCAAAGTACCTTGATGACATGTGAAAGATGAATTGAAAATGCTTTAGTTTAGAAATTAGTTTTCATGGCTTTTAAGGTGATTGATGAGATGACTTTGAACTAGATCTACCTAGCAGTGGTCACTGTGCTGGAACAGCAGAAGGAATGTAGTGTCAGTGCGTGCACGGTGCACTTCAGGGTTACCTACCCATCTATTTAAATACTTCTAAACAGCTAAAGTTATCACACTGATAAGATGTAAATATAAGTAAATTGTATTTTGCAAAAATATTCTTTTTAGTAAGAAAAGGGACCTTGTTATAAATTAAACCTGCTGCAGCTTTTAGGCACCAGTTCCAGGAGGACAGGGTAGATAAAAGGTAGGAACACATGGGAAAGATGAGAGGAAAGGAAAAGTGGTGAGTGCAGGGGTGGACATCAAAGTCAACCCCGAATCCACAAGAGCCTAAGGGAAGAAACACTCATCTGAGGCTTGAGAGAACAGGGTTCAAGTCTTTGGTCTTCTGGTTCAAATAAGATTCCCCATGTTACTAGGTTGTACTCAAACACTTTTGCTCTGTGTGAAGGAGAGCCTGGGAAGGGCAGGCCAAATCAGACAAACCCTCACACCCGTGTGCTTCTCTGTGATGTGCAAGACCCTGCAGCGAGCTTTGCTCTCAGCTGATGATTCTGAGATGACATAAGAATCAGTCTCTCTGTCTTTCATTTTTTTCTAATGAAAAGCTTCCAGAAGTTCATCCCAGTGTGGAACAGGATTTTTTTTAATCTTGATAACTTTATCAGAGTGGGGAAAAGCTTGTCCACATAATTTTATGTGCAAGTATTTTATTTTCACCTCAGGACTTTAATATCATTTTGAAATCAGAACTGGAGATCCAGACTCAGATATGTTTCAGGTCACTTTGAAATTAAGCTAATTATCTTGATGAATATTTAGCTAAGGATCATTAGGTTTGTTAGAAATGATCCTACACTCTTCTTGTTTGGAACAATGAAATTTTTATTGCTTTCCTTCTAATCAATTCTATTTTCAAAGCCTTGCAAATTAATTTTGGTTCTGCCTTTTAGTGCTACAGAAAGCAATAGCGAAAAGGAAGAATCATGACTGGTATTTTCAATGTCAGAGTGCAACAGTGCCCATCTGAGCCCATCTCAAGCAGGGATACTGATGGAGACCCCCATTTCCCTGCCCCTAACTACGTGGCATTTTGGCAGCACCAGGCCTGGGGCACAGCTGGTGATGCATCCCCAAGCCTTGTATTGTAACCACACCGAACGAGACAGCTAACTCAGACTTCTGCTTAAATGTAAGATCAATTATATTTTAATGACATCCTCAGGCAGCCCATTCTACTGCTCATCTGTATTTCTGCGACTGGAATGCTTTCCTAAATGTCTAATTAGAATCTCCCTTACCACAACTGAAAACCCTTACATTCTTTTCCAAAATGCCTTATTCCTATCTATAAGCAGCAGCCTGGCTCTCTTTCCCAAATCCCTTCTTACATTCCCTTCCTGCTTTTCCCGGATTATCATGGTAACATATATGACATCACAGGATTAGTTTTTTCCAGACTTAGGTAGGTGCGAATAAGGCAAATAGTTGTGGCAAACCTTGTTTTCCTGGTGCTTCTCACCCACAGCAACCTCCTGGTCTTTCCCCAGCAAGCACGGAAAGTGACTGCCTGTCTTGGGAAGCCAGCCCAGAGCTGGTCCTGAGGTGCTGAAAGCTGACAAACACAGGTAAGACACTGTCCCGACTAATGCAAGCAAGGAAACTACAAGGGCTGTCTTTTTCCTTTTTCCCCAAAGTGTTTTGGTGTATAAGCTGCTGGCAGTACATACCACTATATAATGATGTTGTGGATGCTTCTACCATGAGATACATTCTTGTATCCTTGACATGGGAAGTCTGGTCTGCATTTTGTGAATGGGAAACATCCCAAGGCATTCTGGTTTTGACAGAATGGTTTTTTTTCCTGCCATCTTACTCAAACATTTCTGTTCATTTTCCTGTACCATCATTTGGAGCTGGTTCCTGTGACATTCTTCCACTTCAAACACAACTACAGTACGATGATATTATCTTCCTATCTTTTGTTGAGTGTTATGGTCTCATTTGACCTAAAATGGCTATCTAAAACCTTGAGATTTCAAACACAGGTGAAAAGGCCAGTGAAGAAAATGGCAATTTGACTGCTGGAAAGATAACACAGGAATTTCTTACACATACTTTAAAAATGGTGGTTGTAGCATCAGTTTCAATGGGATTTAATCTGATCTGAAAGAGAAGTTTAAAATTATTTGTATTCAGGAATAATAGTGTTCCAATGGATGGAGTATTCTTGTTTGTTTCTTTCTTTCTTTCTTTCTTTTTAGGATTAGGATTATTGTATTTGAACTCATGCCCCATCTTTAACAGAAGTGACTAGGGGCAAACCCCTAGTGGTAGCACTGGTGGGAGCCCAGTAACTACTTGTAGCTGGAAGAGCTGCTGGGAAGCAGCTTGTGGAGAGCACTGCTTCTTTTTTAATGCCTTATGGAATTTTCTAGCACACAGTCTGGCTCTTTTTGTTCTCTGCCAGCAGATCTCTGAATGCATGACCTATAGCAAAATCTACTTACAGGGTGAAAAACCTGACTATCAGCTAGTGTTAAGCTGATTAAAAAAACAACTAAAAACCCAAAACAACAAGCTAGTGCTTGGGGAGAGAGAATGTTGTCTTTGAGGGCTTTTTTTTTTCCTTTAAGAAACTTTAATCATGTTCCACTTCAGTCTGAGCATTAAATTAGAAGGTACAAGTGAAAGAATGAATATTTACAGAAAAAAATAATGGAAAGATTCCTAGAATAATTCAAACACATTAGTTGTGATAATTAGCCATTAAAGAAAAATACTAGTAGCACCACAAATTAATAGCATTATAAATATTCATAATTCAAAGCCTTTTAAAACAGTTTATTGTGCAGAATACTAATTTAAATTTAACCTAATTTTTAAAATCAGAATATTCAGTCAAGCTTAAAAATGAATATGTAATATTTGTTAGAAATTGTATGTGCAGAATCAAATGGCATATATTTAGCCTTCTGGAATGAAGTTTCTGTAGCAGTCCAGAGAGTATCACTGTGAGGGGAAGGTTTGTAGAAGTGGCCAGAAGAATCTACTGGGCCAAATCTCTCCCCACCAAAAGCATGAGCACAATGGTGATCTCAGAAATTCATCCCAACTGGTGTTTTTCCAAGAGGCATGGACCTGAGATGAAAAGGGATGTAGTGCCTGTGTGTGTCACTGTCACCCAGGCTTGGCTTTGTGTCTGAATTCAGAGTTGATTGTGTCCCAGCTAAAGCCTTGCCCTTCTGACATCCTAACACACAAGCAGAAGGGAGTGGGAATGTGGTAAGACAAGGATTTTGTGAGGGACATGTGTGGTTGTACTTGATGATGAGACCTGTTAAGGTCAAAGCCTAAAACCCAGGTCCTTGCACAATGCAGGTGGAGCAGCATCAAGAACAGAGTACATCTTCCTGTTTGGAATAACACCCAATGAGCAGTGCCAGGAGAACCCCTGCTCCAGCAGTGCGAGTTTCCCATTGTCTTAACTTAACATCACCTGAGAAAGCCTCCCCATGGGGGTCACGTAGCCCTGTAGCTGAAGAAAACTTGTCTGGAAAGGGTCATGTACTGCCATTTATCTTTTATGTGTAAAAGAGTTATATTGTTTATCAGTTGATCATATGGAATTATCGATTGTAGATTGTTAGGATATCAGGAGACTTTCATGGTTGTTATACAATTTGTATTTGTTAGCCTGCTCATAGGTATTTAGTTGTTTTAATAAATCCACAAGAAGATACAACCTGAAGATCCATGTAGCTCAGATAAAATTGTGAAGCAATTTGGCCGCTCTTTTTCTCTAAAAGTTCAGGCATGTGAATCTGCACAGTTACAGGTCTGGACAGCTCTGAAAATGTAGGTGTTAGATTAAAGTATTACAGGAATTACTGACCCCCCAGTCCCGTGCCCCATTGGAGCTTTACATGGCTGCAGAAATGTTTCATGGCAGTTTCTGTGGCGGATCCAGAGGCACTTCTGCTGCAGGCTGTTCAGAGAGATTTATTGCAGCTGTACTGATAGGATGAAAACAGAGGTCTCTACTGCAGGAAAAGCCCTGCAGAGATCAGTCATGTGGGTGTCCAGGAGAACCCCCTCCTGGCAGCAATGGGGGCTGGGGGGCTCCCACCTCTCCTGCACACCTTTGCCTTGTCAGGCAGCTCTGTCTCAGGCCAGCTGTTGTCTCCCTCTCCCAGAGTGCACAGCTGGTTGCAGCATGCTTCCTCTGGCCAAAGCACACAGAAACTGGCAAGAGTTTCTCTCCTGATGCAGTGATTTTGCCTCACAGCCCCCAGCTTTTTGGCTGGAAAAGAAGCCTGTGTGGTTATTGGAGGGGGATTCAGGGAGACAACCTGGCCAGAGGTGCTATGCAATAGAACAATCTTAGGCTATTGATCCTGGTTCCACTCTTGAACTTAATTTGGAGATCTGAAGGCATAAAAATCCATTCTGGTGCATTAATCTGATTTCCTGTGTATCACAGGGTATGCAGCTTTGTTCATTAAATAAATTCTGAACTAGGTATTTTCATTTAGCTGGAAGTATGGCAGGGAGGAGTTCCTTCTTGGCTAAACGAGTAATTCTCAAAGCAATCTGGGACTGCAGAGTTGGTGCAGCATTCACCTTTTACAGACAAAGAAGTTCCTTACAAATCCTATTTGTCTGGTTTTGCCCCCAAAAAACTAAGCATCTTGATCTTAAACCAGTGCCAAAGCAACTTTTTTTCTGACTACTAAGTTTTTATTGAAAAATTATGCTGATCCCAGATTAACTTGATGAGGATAAATTGGTTTAGTCTAACAGTTGCAGCACATCAAATATACTAACAACTCCAAATGATAAAAATAAAGGATTAGCTTTTAAAAAAAATATACAAATTGATTTCTTGGTTTCCTCTTTTTAAACCCAGAATGTCATTAATATCTACTGCACAAATAACACAGATAAATTGCTTCCTCATTTTTTTCTTCTATAAAATATCATGCTTTCATCCAGTCTAAGATGGAAGGGAGCATATATTTGCCTCTTTTTACAATTTAAAGAACAAATGCTCACAGTCAGAGCTGCTAAGTGTTTCCACTTGAAAAACAGGTACCTTCTAAGAACAATGACTCATCAATATTTCAATGCTGGCTATGTATATTTGCAAGACTATTTTTAAAATGCAATATAGCATATCCACAGGAAATATTTATATTACTTAAATAAGAAATGGTTATTAGAAAACTCTGACTTCAGATAACAGGTGCTAGAATTTGTCTCATCTGGGACAGGAGAGACCACTTTTAATTATCTCCTTGTGTAGAAATCAGTACATCCATCTGCCTTATATGTCACAAATATTTCTTGCAATGTAGACAACACTTCTGCACCGGGAATCTTTGCAGAGAAGAGAAAGCAGCTTTAGAAGGGACTGCAAGTCCTGAAGGAGATGACTGTCACAGGAGCAGCTGCCAGTAAATCCTGCCTGATGCTAGTGTGTGTCATCTGCTCCCCAGATCTCCAGTGTATGTGTCTGGTCTTCAAACAAGAAGTGTCAGCGTCATTTTCCTTTTATTTCTGCAGAAGTGAAGGTGCTACTTTAGATAGAGCAAAAAGATTTTTTTTTTTCCCCAGAATTCGTGGAAACCATTTAAATCTATAAACATGTCAAAATTAAAACTGTACGCATGTCAGCATTACAAGGATATAGATCTTGGCTGTTTCGGGTGAGTTTTTCTGCGACCGACCTTAAAAGTTTCCTTCTCCAGGAGAACACAGGGTGTGGCTCTGGGGGATATCTTCTTCCAGCTTTAACTCTGCCAATTCTCTGCATCTCAAGGACAAGGGAAGAAGACAAGCCAGAGATGGAAGAGTTAATTAAAAAATGCATAGTTGATTTTGTCTTATCTTTCCTCCCTAACAGCTGGCAAAAATGACATTCATGTAGCCCAGGAGAAAAGGGAGTATCCTAGATCTGGCACCATGGCTTACCATGCAAAATAGACTGGGGTTTTGCTTATTTTTGTTAGCAGTGAGCCTTCCAGCTCTCACAGGGGGTAAAATTCATTTAAACTGGTGGGTCTAGCTATTGCTCTTGTAACAGTTCCAGCTGTCCAAGGAAGCAGTTAAATGGGGGTTTGTTTAGTAAGGCACAAACAGATGCTAGACCACAAGTGCCAGAGAGTGTGACATATAAATCCAGGGTATGGTACTCCCTGGAGTATATCATTGGCATGAGATAAGCAGGAAGAAAAGCTCAATAATTACTAGTGGGGACATAGTAGAAACAAGTAATACAGTGAAAATTTGTGCACTAAATACTATTTGCCAAACTGTAAGCAAGGATGTTCAAGCTAGAAACAGGAATTCCACAAGGGCATTTTGATCATCTTCTTGTGAAGCTGGTGGGGAAATGCCCCAACTTAGGATAGTTAAACCTTTACCTCTGCTCTCCCAGCAGAAGCAGAAACTAATTTGAGGATAATTTTACAAGTATATGTATCAGGCAGATATTTTAAAGTCCCACAAAGATGTCACACTACAGCTTTTCCCATAATTTAACTACACACGTATAGGTGAAGAATACTTTGCAGTGCTGTCATAAGGAGCATTTTTCTGATGACTACTTGAAATGCATTTCATTCATATACCCACAGAACAAAATGTTCATTAAAAATGTCTACCATGAAATTGAACTATCTACACATCAAGAGGTTGAAGTTCTTCTCCAAATCAAGATAATATGAAAATCGTGATGTGTTATTCTCAGAGGATACCCACATTGGGACACAGATCTAACTTTCCAAATCTGCCATATGATTACTTTTTCATTCTTACTTTTGTGTGTGTGTGCATAAGGAATAATTACATAAGGAACCAAATTTCTAAAACCTGAAGCGTCCCAAGATTCAATTCATATACAGCATCAGGAATTATAGAGCATCTCAAATCCCTTAAGAAGCAGACCTCTGCATCTAATGTAGTATGCTTTATATATATATGATGCTTTGCCAGACTCAGCCTCTCTCCAGTACCTTTCCTATTTGTCAGAAGATTCCATCAATGTCAGACACTCATGAGACAAAGGCTAAATATCTTAGACTAATACTTAGGTATACCACATCTACACCAGAATTTAGACCACAGTAATGTTCTAAAATCTGATTTATGGTTCATAAAGAATTTACATATTTATAGCAGCATGGTTCATTTAATCTAATACAAAATCTGGATTTTTTTTTTTTTTTTTGTTTGGCTGGTTTTGGTTTTGGGGTTTTTTTACTTCTTTAAAGTTTGTTTAGTAGTATCTAATCTTTTCTCTCATATTACTAGTGTTGTCAAGTGTAACTAATTATTATTTAGTTTTTAGTTTGCTCATATTCTCTGCATAATAGTTTATGTTGTCTTCTGGTTCATGCTGTGAGGTCAGCTGTGGAGGTGATTCATCTAACTCTAGACTGCCTTGGCAAGAGGCTGAATTTTTGTTTTGTTTGTTTTGTGAAAAGAGGGTAGTCCCACAGATGATCTAATATTGCAGCTCAGCTCTTAGAACACTTGTAGCACTTGTCATTTGTCATGAGAAACATCTGAGGATGTTTCCTGACTGCAGTGAATTATTTTTCATGCCATTTCCATGACCTCATTTCCATGGAGACCCCTATTTCTCATTACGAGGGTTCTCCCCCCTGTTTTCATGCTGTTACATGAGAACTATACAGTCCTTTCAGCCTGTGTAGTATTTAATGAGGGAGTTCTGGCTCTAAAATAACTAGTCAACAATGAAAGCTCTATCTGAAAAGCCAGGAAGTGTAAGGAAAAAGTGAATAATTGCCAAAAAATCAATTTTAATTAGTTTTTGCTAAGAAAATTAAGGAAACCATTTTAGACAAGCAGTTAGAAATAGAAATTTAGAAGAAAATTAGTTACTATTCCAAATTATGCCCAGATGGAAAGTAGTTTTGTTATTTTAAGCCGAGGAACATCACCTTGGTTCATTCATCACCTTGGTGAGAGCTGTAGCCTACTCCTGCATGAGGGGAGAGATACACGGCATGCAACTAAAACACTCCGTGTCAGGAGCGGTGAATTGAGAGGATTCCTCTAATACAGCAATGTTGCACATCCTCACTAAGACCAGCTTTGGTAGAGTGGTGAAAGAAACCCTTTATTTAAAATATTTTTTTAAAAAGCCCCCACAACAATTTTTTTTATTTTTTAAAAGCAACAGGAAAAAAAAACACAAAAACAAAACACACCCATCAAACAAACAAGAAAGGAAACATATTCCCTTATCAAAGAGAAAGTGCTAAAAGCACACTGGCACACATTAGGCATGAGAAGATAGCCAAGTGCATATTATTGAGGAATGCCTAAATAATGGAAATAGATGCCATGACTCAAGGTACTTTCACTTAGTTTACCTAAGTCTCCTTCCAGAATTGCAAAATAATTTCTAGAACACAGACTGACAATTTATGAGAAAAGGTTGTAAATAAGATTTGTCTTTGAACAGTCAGCTGCTTCCTTAATGGAATTAGCAGAAAATGCCAGTGAAATGAGTGGATAACATAAAACTGGGGAAAGTTTTGTTGTTAATACAGAGTATGATTGGGATATCATTTGAGGAGAAGTGAACTAGAATACTTAGAGTGAGAATGGCTCAATAATTAAATAGGAATATAAAAATAGAATTTGAACATCAAGATTAAATATTATGAAGAGAGAACTTGTCAGTTAACAGCGATGGTGAGGAGAAAGAAACTGTGAATGTCTGTTGACCAGAGATGTGTACAAGCACTAGTGGCATGTGGCAATGAATGGGATAAATTAAATCACAGGGTACGGTGAGAAAACACTCCCAGTGCAGACAGGGAATGATGAATAGTGCCATAGACTTCATAGTGAGATGCAATCTAAGTTCTGGTTACCATTGCCAAGGAAAGATTACCAAGGAAAGATTAATTAAGACAGAAACAAACCTAGGGAGGTACATGAGCAATGTAAGCACAAGAGAAAAGATATGCCCGTACATTTATTTAGGCTGAACACTGCCAGTGAGTTTGACAAGCAGAGCTCACAGGAGGAACAGTGGCCAGGTAATGAGCTTGGTTTCATGTTTGGACTCTGGACCACAATTTTCTGAAGCACCAGAGGACAGCAGCAGCATTTCAGAAGACCTGCCGTGTTCCAGCTCTTGGGACTTGACATGGTCTTCTGCTGCCTTGTTTAAGTCATTTATTATGGCAAAAAGGGAAAGTAAAATACAATAGCTCTTTCTTATGGGAAACTTATATCTCAAACTCTCAGCAAATTTTCTCTGAAACTTCCCAAAAAATATCAGCCCATTGCCATCACCAGCTATAAACATACTAATATCAATAAAGATATATAGAGATAAACATTGTATTTGTAGACACTTAAAATATAAAATCTATGTATAAATATAATACACATATATAGATATATACATCTCAGCTACAAATAATAGCTCACTAGGATAGGAGCTCCTATCCTACCCTAATATTTCTAAATATATAAAAGTAGTTTTTACTAATTGCAAATCTTTTTCTCCAAGGATTTTGGTACAATGAAATTTTTTCAAAACCTGAAAATGGGATCATATTCTAAGAATACTTGGTAATATTTACGTAGTAAATACTAAATCCATATTATGACAGAAATACTCAGGATCTGCCCTGAAACATTAATAAAAATTAAGAAGATATCACAATGAAATTCCTGTTCTTTCATTAATATCCAAACTTTTTAAATTGCCATTTACCATCTTTCTTGTGTCTTCATCCAGCTCTATTTTACTCATTATCTCTCTTTTAGCACTGAAATTTTCAGCACTGTCATACAGAGTGTGTCTTTTTGTCATAAGGAAGGAAATGGAAATCCATTCAACAGAGACACTGCTGTTTTTTTATCTGCAGTGCTACTTAGGGTACCAAACAGGGATCAATACTGCTTCACTGCACTAGCTGCTCTGTGGACAACTGCAGAGAAGCAGCTCCTTCCCTGAAAACTCTCTTCATGACACACAGGGTGAATAAATAGGCAAAAGAGGGAAAGGAGGACAGTTAACCACAAAGGCATGCACTAACATTATTATTCTAATCATTCACTGCATTATTTTGGTATGCATCATCAACTCTCTTAATCTCTTTATATATTATTATTGTTAATAGCGCTGTATTAGCAATTGTTTTTGCTCCTGAAAGAACAAGGAAAGGATATAGAAATTCAGCTTCTGTCTCTGACATTTTAGTGCAGACCTGGGAAATGCTCTTATTCAGATATATTCTCACACCATACACTGATTATTTTGTCTTATGTATTTCAGCTGGAAACAGCACCAACATTTTTTAAATTAATATTTTCAAAATAGTCAAATCACTCAGCAGACACTATTCCCACAGCAGCAGCAGCAGCCACATTCCCAGGATGGCCTTCCTGCAGTATTTTCATACACCAAGGTACTGTTGAGCAGCTCTCCATTGCTGTTCCTCAGGTAAGGTTCAGGTACATAGCAGGGATAGTGGGATGACTGGGAGGTTTGCTCTCCTTTGACATGGCAGAGTCATAAGAACAGTCAGAATTTAAAAATCATCTGCAAAACCAGAAAGAACTGGGGATATTTTTTTCTCATTCAGGGAACCACAAAAATCAACAGAAGGCACAACAAAATATAAAAGACTGCTACAAAATCAAAAGGAATAATTTGTGCTCCACATCCCTGATGAATAGGACAAAAAATAGAACTGAATTCCTACTCTCTGTCCTTATCTCCCTTGTTACTTCCCTCCCAACCATCAGGTCCGTGTGATCTCGCCTAGGATTTGAGTCTTGCTTGATTTACCATGAGGTGGAGGGGGGACAAATTTACCCTCTTAGTGCACAGTCAAAGCTGTCACTGTGATGCGAAGGGTGGGAGCTGGAAAAGAAGCGAAATCTGTGCCGACCCTCAGGCTACAAACTGAATGTTGCATTACTGAGCATCAGCTGGGCCTCCAGGGTGACTGTATCAGATGAAACATAAACAACAGTATCTAACGTGACAGATCAGAAATTAAAAACTAAAGCTGTCTGAGCAATTTACAGTGGTGGGTGGTTTTATCCTGGCTTTTTCTTTCAGACAAGAAAAGCCTTCCTTGCATGAAATTATTATGAGAGCCTGAGCACAGTCCTGGGCTTTCGTGAATGTAACAGGTATTTTTCAACAGCATTCTAGGGTGTATAGATGCTTTGGGCATCTTTTTCTTTCTCTTTTTTTTTTTTTTTTTTTCCTCTATTTTAATTCAAGTTGTATTTATGCTTCATTTGAAGACAAGAAATCAGATGCAATTTTTCATGGTTTGTGTACCTTATTATCTTACACATATTTTCTTGTAGCATGGTCATCACACAATTACATGAGTCTCCTAAAATGGTGCATTGAGCAACTTGAGTGAGAGCTGTCTGTTTTGTCTCCTTTTATGTATTTTTGAGAGATGCTTCCTGACTATTTGGCCTCATATTTCAATGCTATACACAAATGTTTTCTGCTAGTAAATATGCACTGCTTTAAGATCAGCACAGACAACTCATACTTGTGCCTGACTGACATAGGACAGGTGCTGGCAGTCCTATGGGAATTATTTTGTAGCCTCTGTAACTTCAAAAGGAGCCAGTCTTCTGTCTGTCAAGATTGGTCTTACTTGAAGAAAGCTTCATCAGGAAAAGGCACTGGTCATTATCCATTTCCTCAAACTTTGGGTGATTTTTTATATTTATTGAACACTTCCTGTGGAAGACTACAAGAAAATAAAAAGGAGACTGAAATATTGAATTTTTTTCTTGTCAAACATATTAATTTGAAAAGATCACAGTACTGAGGATGTAAATACTGTAAGGAACACAGAGACCTTGGAACGCCCTATAAGTGCTATGGTTGGTATCCCAGTTCCTTCTCAATTTGTTCATGTCATTCTGAGATCAATCTTCAGATTCAGAGACCCAAATTCTGCCAGAGACACGAGATTATGTCTGTGTCTACAGCAGCAAGATGCCCTGCACAAGAGGAGCTCATCAGTAGTAACCACTGGTGGAGGGGATCCCTTCCCCGCTCTGTAAGCATGTGGAGGCAGGGCATGGAGGTTTGACCCAGCCAGCAGCCAAGCACCCACACAGCTGCTTTTCCAATTGCCACTCCCAGGGGAGAGAACTGGAGAAGCAAAAGCAATTAGAGATATTGGGGACAACAGGAAAAGCAAAAACAATTACACTTTTGGGTCAGGACAAGCCAAACAGATAAAGGGGGGGGGGGGGGGGGGGGGAAGTGATGCAAAAGCAATAAAAGCAATGACTTACCACCTGTTACAGACAGTGACTGCCAGTCTCCAAGCAATAGCCACCCTGGAAACTGAAAACGCCCTTTCTTCTTCCACTACGCCATATTTTATTGCTGAGCATGAACATATGGTACAGAATATCATTTTGACCAGTTTGGGTCAGTTTTGTCCTGGCTGTGACTCCTCCCACCCTCTTGCTCACCTTCAGATGACTTTCTGGAAGGACAGAGTGAAAACAGCAAGCATTGACCTGGTGTCCAGCAGCCATTCAGCAAAAACTGATGTGTGCTCAACAGCAGTTAAGGCACAAGTCCAAAAAGCACCACAGAGTCTGCTGTGAAAAGTTTAACTCCACCCAAGTCAGACTCAGTATGGGACAGAGCACTGCTGCTTTACAGTAGCTGCTGCCTCACCTCAGTAGCTCCATGAGGATGCCTATTATCAGCTGGACCATCTTCTGAACATGATTTTCTGAAGGACATCTTACATCTCAGTTTCATCTGAAAGACAGCTGGTTCATGCACCCTTGAAGCCATGTAAAGTCTGAACCAGAGCTTGGTAAATCTTCCAGAAGAGCACAGCTCATCTGAGCTGCAGCACTAATGTGGAGAGCATGGGGCTTGTTCCCAGCTATCAGCCAGCCTCATGCCAGAAGTTCATACCTCCTGAGGGATGTGGCACAGCAAGGCTCAACTTGCAATTCTTGTGGCCACAGTTCATCACCATGCCCATGCAAATGGGCATCTGAGCTGGGAAAACTGACTGGTAATGAGTGTGAGATCAACTTTTCTACTCTCCCTAAAGAGTAGGAATTGCCAGCAATTGGCAGGTCTGACAACTGGAAACTGTCAAAAAAGAAACTCTACAGGAGAAAAAATTATTATATTATTTCAGAAGTCTAGATGAGAGAAAATAACTCCAGGATATGCTATGACCTAGAAAGGAAGGTTTTCTGTGGAATTTGCTTAATTTTGTGAGGTTTTTTCATTATTTTTTATTTTCATTTCTTATTTTTTTATAAGTTAGGCAAATTGGGAGGGATTGCAAGAATCTAGCTGCCTGTAAAAGAGGCAGCTTTGCTGTGCTATTGATGCAGGGGCTTCTCAAGAGGTGGATGAGAGCATTTACATGTATTCCTCTGCAAAACTGAAGAGTATCCAGAGCACATCCAGGAACACAGCAAAAATTGCTTGCTCTGTTATATGCATAATTTTGTCAAGCTTTGAAATCAAAGAACAAGAAGATGGTTATCCTTTCTGATATGCTGCTTCAAAACATAAGGCCTCTTTGAGAGAGAGGCTTTGTTTTAATCTCCCTAGAGAGGCTTCTGTGGGGGAGACAAAGCAGCAAGCCAAGCACTACTGCTCATTGCAGCCCCTTTCTGTTCTTCTGCACACCTGGCTGTGTGAGCTGGGCCAGAGACTCAGCAGTCAAATCCAAGGTGGGCTCCCAAGGCAGGGCAACGTGACCGAGGGAAATACTGCCAAGGGAAATACTACCAACAGAGTATGTGCTGCATTGCACACAGTGATATTGCCAGCAAGATGCCAAGTGCTTTGTTTTGATTTGGTTTTCCTGTGGGTAAATATGAAGAGTCCTGTCTGTTACAATATAGATGCTTTATGAGAAATAATTAGGCACAGAAAGGGCCCAAGGGAACCCAGGGGGAGATAATCTTACCCAGGATGTCCTAGTGCAGTTAGGATTTTTCAGAGACAGAGTATATGCTAATAAGCATCTTCTATGTTACCACTTCATTACTGCTGCCTTAAAACAGAAAAAAGTAATTTCTTCATGCTTTTTATATCTGGAGTTTAAAATGAAGAAAACAAAAAACCAGTACTCAAAACCAAAACTAACCAAACAAAAAAACCCAAGCAAACCCAAAAACCACAAGCAAGAAAACAAACAAAAAAACCCCAAAACGAGTAGTGTGACCAATTTATTTCCTTCGGCAGGGTTAACCCTTTCTTTATCCCACTATTATTGAGGTGCCTTGATCAGCTCAGTAATCTCACTAGTCCTCCAGAAGATGGCAAGGACTGTTCTAAAGGTACATCACATTTCTTCCTATTCCACCAGAGGGACAGACCTAAGCACAGCAAAAGGTACTTTTTACCTCATTAGAGCATGAAAGTCCCATAGGAAGAGACATGATCTGATGCAAACAGCCAGCCTGGATACCTGTAAAGAATTTCTTATTGCTACAGCACACTCAGCTAGCTAGAGAATATCAGGAGAAAAAAACCCAACATTATGTGCAAAACTAAGTATGCCTCTAATGAGGTCATTTCTTTTTACCTTACATTAATAAACAAGAAAGAAAAGCATAAATAGAAAGTTGCTATATATAAACTGCTTCTGAAACAGAATTATCTTTTAGGTATCCTTAAAATGGTTCTGAAATGTCCCCTAGCATTTTTACAGTGACATAAGGCACTTGGGACTGGATGGAAAGCTGATTCCTACAGATAAAAAGGCTGCTCTTGTCACTCTCTGGCAGCTTAGATTTAGATTGCAAGCCCTTCAGTGCAGTGACCTTCATGATGTCTTGTGTCTACATAGACCAGCCACCATAATCCTGTTCTGTTTCTCAAATATGTAATTGAAAAGGAAGCATGAATCTAATGGATGTCACTTTCTCCTAAACAGAATAAGAAAAGAAAAAAAAATTAGAAAAGGTAAAAAACAGCTACAAATTTGTTTACAGAAAGCACAAAACAACATCCTAAGTGAAGGAAAAAACTCTTTATGATTAGTTCACAAAAATCCTGCACTCACACTGCTGATCATATTGGTAGAGATGCCACCTGTCAGGCTGAAAAGGCAATAAAGTACAAAGAGAGTTATTAAGGATGTCAAAAGAGTGTTTACAGCTACCAGCCACATACTCTCACCTGCACAAAAGCAAGCCTAGCAGCTCAGTTCTGATGAAACCAATACTGATAGGAAAATATCTTTCACTGCTCAGAGGAGACAAGAGAACAGGAGAAAGAGAGTTTAAAATACAGCCTCAAAAACCCTTTACAACTGACGCAGGCAATTAAGATTTCACAGGACAATACCTCAGAAATGCTGGGGTTAAAATGCACCTGCCCTGTTCATGTCCTCAAGCAGAATGCATTGCAACAAACACAAGAACTGCATTAACTGCAGTGCTGCATTTATGTATCCCACCTTGCTGTTTTCCTGGTTAAAAACAGTGGTGTATGTACTCCCCAGTACTTCCAGCACTCTAAATACTGTAGTGATGTTTTGCAGCCCAGCTACCATTATGTCCTGAGCACCTGCTAGGGGTTATTTCTATGTTATTTCTGTGTTACTAAGTCTGAAGGGAAGAGGCAGTAGTGGAGGATGTCTGGTAGTTTATGCTAATTAGAGGCTCGAATCACCCTTGGGAAATTGTTTTCACTTTGGAAAATACCCCTTTCCCAACTTTTCTATACCTCTTCTGCTTCTGCTCTTCATGCAGCAAGGATAAGGAGAAGGAAACATCCTGACACACAGCCAGCCAAGTAATGTGATTAATCATATTAACCTTCAAAGTCAAACTGAACTGTTTTTATTCCCCCCTCAGCTTTTTCCCAGATTGCACTATTTCCTTTGAGGTCTGGGTCAGCACAACTCTAGCATCAGCTCTTTCCTAAGTGCACAATCCTCATCAGCTCCCAAGGCATTGAGGCAATTCCTTTAGAAAGCTGGAGAAGGGAGGAGAGCAAATGTCGTCAAGGGGAAGGAAGGGTCCTTTTCACCTGAGTGTCCTGATACTGTGGAACATTCTTCTGTACTGGAAAGATGACTCTTCCTTTCACCATCAAAAAAAAATCCCATTCATCTGAGAGGGGAGCAGGGCTGCCAACCCCCTCAGCACCAGCTGTGAGTGTTCCCAGTCGAGCAGTCTGGGCTGGGAAAATGAGGCACTTTTATGAGTGGGTGCTGTGGCTACCACCAGCTGTAATTGTGAAAAGTGGTGTACTCATTGCTTGTGTCTTGTGGCAAGGAAATGAATCACCTTTCTGTTTCATAACTCTATAGTCTGCAAGACATCATTTTTAAGATGTTCCTAGTCAAATAACCAAAAATTATACAAATCTCCCATCTCAGCTGCAGCCACCTGCAGAGCTGCTTACAGACGTGTGTTCTGTGTCTCCTGTTCTGCATCATCACTCCTTGGGAGCCCCTCCTGACTCCTTCCAGTGGATGGGGATAGCCTTCCTTTGTTTCTTTATTGTCACTCTCTCCTTCCTCCTTGCTTTCTTGTGGAGCAAAGTGCTTCTCAGCTTCATTTTTCCTCCTGCAGTCAACCTCTCTCTCCAGTTCATCCAGTGACACTCACTGAGGTTTCCCTTATCATATCCCTCATGAGGGAGCCCTGAGTTAGGCAAGGGGGACAGAAAACCTCAAGATTCCTGTGTGTAGCTCCCTCTCTCTCCCACTGTACCTTTGCATTTTCATCTGAACTTCCCTAGCCATACCTCTAAATCCTATTTTCTGCTGAGCAGTGTTTCATACAGAAGCACTTCTATAAAATCTTTCTCATGAATAACAGATCCCTTTAAATTATTTATGTAGGTATTCCCAGCAGCTCTTCTCCTGTTGGGGTCAAGATGTCAAACTAAACAGAACATTGACTTGGTGTCTCAGTGTGCTTTTTATACTGCTTCTGTTTGGTTTTGGTTTCCTCACCAGTTTTAGTCTTCACAAAAAACATGGTTATGTTTGGTGCCCAAATACTACTGACAAAGCACAACATAGCTGCTTTTGTTTGTTGCCATTTTCTCTGCTTTATTTATATATCTAAAGAATATCACAACATTTTGATAACCTCCTGGTGATTATCTAGGTAAGAACTTTAGTTGATAATTAGGTGTTGTTCACAGATTATAAATATCCCCTTATAGATTTTCAACTCAAGTAGGTAAAGACACCAAATATATATGTGATTAAATTCAAGCAATTTTGGTTTACCAGTGTGGTAAATAACAACTAGAGGTTTATCAGAGATCAGATACTACCTGCTGAGCTGGCAGCAAAATGAAAGCAATTGCAATTCTGATACTTTTAAGAAGAGCATAGACTTTATCTCAAGTCTTCTTCTTCAGACTTACTGTAATCAAACATGTTTGACTTCTGAACCCCTACCTCACATTTCCTGCAGATCCTTAAAACAGCTCAGTACATATATCCTTCATTGAGCAGTCTTTTCCAAAGATGCTGGAAATACAAGGATGTTTGCAGCACAATGCAAGGTTTATGTTAACAGCACTGAAGAACAATTATTTAATCATGTGATTATTTTTCTTTTCAATATATATTTCAGGTCATTGAAATAAGCAAGTAGATTCACCACCAAAATTTCCTAGTATGAATTATTCTGAAAGATGATTAGAGTTTGAATGAAGGAACTATTTTTCTATTTTGCTGAGATCTGAAATAAATGGCAGCCAAAAAAAAAAAAAAAGCAAAACAAAGCATAAAGCATCCAGGACAATTTGTTTCCATTCATGTCAAAATGACAGAAATTTCTGACTATAGATAAATTACTGCAAACTTTTTTTAATTTTATCATGGAAGGAGGAAACCTGCATACCTTTCCCAGTTCAATTTTACCTAGTGTATCATCCTGGCAAGCTAAAAAAGTATAGAGACATTATTATTTTTAATGGTCTTACTTTCCCCCCAAAATTTCTTTAACATTTTAAAATGTGTTTAGAAAAATAATACTCCTGTTGTATGTGTCTTTTCAAATTCACTAAGTTCATACCCTTTACCAGAGCAAATACACAGAAAGCTTGCATAATATAAATACAGATACAGTAAGAATACTGAGATGGGATTTGGGAGACAGCTCTTCAATGAAGTATCAAACTGTTACCCGAGCAACCTTCCATCAGAAGCCTGGGTTTTTTAATATTCCCAAAGATGTATGATTTTGGGAGGGGATATAGAAAATGAACAAAGTCAGAAAACAGAAAGTATTTTGAGTAATTTTTCATATCGTGTTATTGATATTGTCAGTATCTCATCCCTTTTTATCCTAAGCGGAACAGTTTACCTGCCATGTGGCTCCCTCCTCAGCTGAAGGAGGAAAAGTCATGGCCATGGATGTGCCTGGAACTGTGCTCCACAATCAACTCACTGAATACTCCCATTCTGCCAGGGACACTCAAAGACACAAAAGGCCCAGCGACTTGAAGTTGCACTTGCACAATGAAGTATACACCAAACACACTTAGGAACAGCTCAGACAATATACTGGAAGTTAGTGATTATGATTGGTAATAACTCCTACATTTATTTGTGTAAAAATCTTTTTATTATGATTTTCAATCACTTGTAATCTGACAGGTCATAATTGCTGAGGCTGTATTCTTGTGCTTAAATTGTCTGAAAAGGGTTTATTGATAATTGTGTGAACTCTCTTAACACTTCTGTGATGACTTTCTTGTTTGGAAAAATCCAAGACTCAGAAGTTCCTTAAAGAATAAAGGTCCCTCAAATAATAGTTTTTTCTTGAGGAGTTAAAGAGGTGAAGTGATGGATTTGCATGGTACACTAAACTAAAATGTGTTGACTTAGGGTAAAGTCTAGATCTTTGACAAATGCTTGATGCTGTTCAATGTGAAGCATTTATATTGAATCAGATTCTTTTCTTTGGATGCACCCCTAAATTGGGCAGTGTATCACGGACACTGAAGAAGTGCACTCAGAAAAAAATACTTGTGTAGAAGTTCCTGGGTTTGGGAGAAAAGGGACAAGTCTCATTATCGCAAATTTAGAATTATACTTTAAAACAGTTCAGAACTCCCACTCTTTAGGGCCTTATAACATTGTCCTGGGAAGCACTCAGACTTTGTATGTCTCTGTTGTCAGGAAGACCTGGCTGGAGAGCTGGCTGCAACGTGCAAGGGGTCAGTCTGGCAGCCCAAACCTGCCCAAAGCTCCCTGCAGCCAGTCCTGTCCTTTTCCACACTCAGGCTGCCTGCAGGTTGTTTAAGCCATCATCCTTGATCTCGTCTCATTAGGTGCATGTGCATCACATCAGTCCTATTCTGTCTTTAGGCTTCACCTTATGCTCACACCTACATAGTTTTCTTGCAGTGTCCCCTGCATGTTTGCCAGATGCTGACAGGAGGTGTTTTTTTTCCCAGAGCTCCTTCACTATCCCCCTTGTATCCCTCAGTTAAATTACCTGAAAAACCTCTCAGTCAAGCAGCAGGGGATAAGAAACTCCAAATGATCCATGCAGTGTTTGCTGCCATGGTTATGCACATTGCTGGAGAAGTGATGGTGGAAAAGGGAGAGCTGAATCAGGTGCAAAAGACACAACAGTGGCATACAAATTTTGCAAGCAGATTTTGGTGCAGAAGAAAGTGCAATAAGAATGTCAGGCAATGCCCCTAATTATCTTCCTAGATTAATTATGATGGAAATTTCTATCTATGTAACCTTTAAAAAACAAAAAAAAAGCAAAACCAAAAAACAAATAAAACAACAACCAGAAAAACCACCCCAAAAACAAACACAAAAAAAAACCCAACTGCACTAAAACAGTAGAAACCTAAGTATTCCGAAGCTAAACTATTTATATTACATAAAGTCCATAAAGGACAGAATGCATGAAATGTGTTGGAAATTTTGTGGTACCTACACTGTAACTTAAAAGCCATTAATAAGGTTTAACTAAAGAACAATTCTTTAAAAGCTAGAGAAATGCCTTGAATTCCAGTTTCAGCACCACTAACATAACACCACTATGTGCATTTGGTGAGTCATCACTGCAAGCAGGAACAGCCTCTAAATAGAAATGCAGAGAAATCAGAGGGCTCAATCCAGCATACTGAAAAAATAACTGTTACTAGAGAGCACTAAATAATCAAATAAAAACTAATCTTGTTACATAACAACTGCAGGATCATGTACTTTCATTTCCATAACAAAAAAACCCAAAACAACCAAAACCAGGAGGAAGCTAAGTGCATTAGTGAAACAGAATCTGACAGATGACCCTGAAATTATTTGAACAGTCAGGTGACAACTGCAGCAACCAGTATGCAGAGAGAAAAAAAATGTATTAATATTAGCACTTGCTATTCTCCCTGATTACAAAATACATGGAAATGTAAAAATTCTTCCAACCTACTGACTTACTGCATTTTTGAACATCAGCCTTGATGAATCGAAGAGATCAAAACTGAAGCTTAGAAGGTGAAGTTAGAGATTTAGAACCATTGTCTACATGAAACAAACAAACAAACCCAATTTTCCTTATTGGATGCGTATAATGTTCCAAACTTAGATTATTTGTGTACACAACCTTCATAAAAGCACAATTGCAATATGGATAAATCACTTATAAGGCAACAACCACCAGCTGAACCTACCTTCTCCATAGGAGTGAGTACCTCCAATGATGCTGTTGAAATGAAAGGCAGATTCACTGCACATCCTTACCATTTGCCTGCTGGGAAACCTTTGAGCCTGCTCTGTGAGAATGCTTAATTACATTTGCAAAAACCTTGTCTTGGCTTGTGTGGGCTTGCACAAGGCTCCACCTTGGAAAGCATGACCACTCCTGGCCACATCTGCAGCAGTACTGCATGACCAACACTCAGCTGCCTCAGGGGCTCTTGCTGCCTTATTCTCACTCTGAATCTGTCCACCTTCCATTTCCAACATCTGTATCTTTGTATTATACAAATGGGTGAAGTATTATCAAAATGTCACTCCTCATACGACCGCAGATCAGCTTAACTGCCCATTTTCCTTGAACAGCAAAGGAACAGAAATCTCTTACCCAAGATTTTGTTTGAATTCATGACATAGGTCAAGAGTCCATTCCCTCCAGTCTTTAAGGCTGGACAACTGGGCATTGTCTAAGCAGCTACTTTGACTAATGATTCTGTTGCACCCTAAAGTTTTCATTTAAATGTGTTTGATGTCATATCAAATGATTTTTAGAAGTCAGTATATTACACTGATATTAACATAACAAGTCACATCCTCAAGAATATACCAAATTAGTTAATGCTAATTTGATTGCCATTATAAATTGTTCTTTTTATCTCCATTATTTAAGAGCCATTTATACTGGCCGCTGCATTGTTTTATTGGATATAACTGAAGAATTTATATCTGCCTTAGCATCATATTTATTCTATGAACTTCGGACATAGCAATAACTGGATTTCTTTCAAAGGCATTTTAAAATTAATATTTATGACTGAGAAGGTCCCCTACACAGCTCCCCCAATATTTTAGGCAGAAAGCACAGCTACCTAATTAAAGAATTAGTGAGCAACAAGCATTTAAGGAAGAAAATTAGGACAATAAGCAGGTTTTGATGGATAAACTTGTTTTTTTTTAGAGATGTATTTTCAGGAAAAAACTCCCACTTCCTCCTAAATCATGTATGTTGGTACATCATAATATCATTTTATGAGGAAATCCAGGGGAAAGAAAACGCAGAAAAAACACATGAAACATTTTTCCCCTGAGATATTTCCATAATAATTTTATGGCAAAAAGCTGTATGGGAGTGAGGTGATGTGCTTTGGAGCTGCTCTTTGAAGCTTTCAGCAGCAAGTGGCTTCCTCTCCAGCATGTGTTTTAAATGTTTTGCTGGATTACCGTCCACCTGCACAGAACTGTTCTGACCTTTTTACCCTTCCAATATTTTAAACATTTGACCTGCTTTCCTTCCTGCAGTTTTCCTTCCGAGAATACTCTTGAAATAATTATGTAAATGACATCTTAATGCATTTTCACTGCCACATGCATTTTTCAGCCCCCTTATGATGTTATCTTTGCATGATGCCAGAAAAACCTGAACCAGATGTGCTGAACACAAAATACAACAGCAGGGATTTCCCTCACAGCAATTGTGATATGCAGGTTCTTAGAAACTTCTCATGAAGTAATAGGGCTATTTTTAATGCAAGGATATAACACAGGTAATAGAGTTTGAAATGTACTAAAGATGTTTATACATATTTACTGTGTTGAGTAATGCTGGACTACAAGAAAACACGTCAATGTTGAAATAAAATCAAACACAAAATTTCCTTGTCATTCTAAAATGCCACTACCATTATGGATTTATTTAATATTCATGGGTAGTTGATTTTCTGCATTCATTTATTATATAAGTACAGCATAGAGGTGAATAGCACAAGCTGAGCTGCAGACTGTTGGCATCCCACATAATTGCATATTGACATTCATTAGTCAGTTGACTCTTGAAATTGTGCTAACAGACTAAACACTAGTTCTATATTTGATTGCTGAAGACCTTTGGCTTAGACCTCCTGGGTGAAAGCACAACCAAGTCTTTCAGTCAAAGTGTCTCTTGCTTGTGACAAATTGTTTATGTGTGTTGGACTCTTTCCTGAACAGCATCATCTCTTTGCAATCCCACTCCATAGTCAAAAGTGAGAATGGTTCTGGCTCCATTCTATTGCTCTTCAGCAAAGAAGCTTGTTACTATCAATCTTCTTTATTATTTGACTTGCTTCATATACTGACCAGTGCTGAGGAGCCAGACTGGAACTGAGGCTCTTAACCTATCCTGAAGTTCACAGAGTGAAGCAGGGCTCTGCAGACAGTCCTTTGCCAGGTACCCAAGTCTTTTGCCCAGTAACACTAATGGCAAGTGAACTGCCCCTTCTTCTGTATCAAATCCACAAATTCAATGAGAATATGAATGACAGCTGCAGAGTGACTAAGCTCCTACTAAAGTCACATTATATGGAATATGGCCTGTGATTTGACCTGATGAGTTATAAAGTGAGGCAGTGCTGGTGGCATCTATGCTTCCATGTAGGTCTCCTCAGTCACTCATCATTTGTAAAGAGGTCTTTCTCATGATTGCCTTTAACTTTAGGGGTTTTCAGAAATGGCACAAATACCGCGACTACAAAGAGGACAAAAAGGTGTAAAAATCTGTAAGGGGATTGCCAGCAAAAGTCAGTTTTATTCAATGTATTAAACTCTTAAAGGTATGATGTTAAAGCATTAATTTATAGATTTTTGCAGAGACATTGAGAGCTTCTGCTTAGTGGCTTCAGTGTACATTTTTCTCCTTTCACTTTTTAATTATGTTTATACTGGGTCTGAGCCTTGCCCCATAAAACCTGCCACAGACTTGGATGGTTATTCTATCTTTTGATGAAATGTTGGGGTTGGCCACGAGCTCCCACGCATCTGCCATTTGACCTCCATGAATTATAGCTGGATTAGGCATGCCATGTTTTATTTGTTTAATGGTAGCTGCCTTAGAGAAATCTGCACTCTAGTGCACAGATTTCTTTCGTTGTTCATGACTCAAACTCCGCTGAAACTTCTCAGGATTGCTCTTAGCACGAAGACTAAACTTTAAACAAAACTCACTGAAAGACTCTGCAATGGACAAGCCAGTCTGTAGTAGAGTATCCTCAGACCATAGTTTTCATATCTTCAACAGGATGAAATTTTCTAAGGCTGAAAGAACAATTTTAGCACATCTTAGAAATCTGCCATAACCATATGGATTTGTAACATATACATTTCTAATCTTAGTTCTGGTTATATGACTATAATAGAACCTAAACACATTTCTGAATTGGTGTTGGACATGTCTGATTTAAACTAAGGTAATGTTTATTGGCAATCTTTTCTTATGACAGAAAGACAAAAATCATTGCTGTGAACTATGAGTCAGTGACTAAACAATGCTGAGTTTTGATAGGGATTTGACATGGCTCTGAGAGACTGGCAAAATTTAGATAGATGATGCAGGGGTATAGTCTTGCAGTGCGAATGAAAAGGGAAGAGAAACGTGGGAATATGTCAAATTCTGATTCTTTGAAATGT
Organism: Onychostruthus taczanowskii; assembly: GCF_017590055.1. Taxonomy (NCBI): domain Eukaryota; kingdom Metazoa; phylum Chordata; class Aves; order Passeriformes; family Passeridae; genus Onychostruthus; species Onychostruthus taczanowskii. Next base: position 4,261,045 of record NW_024502791.1, read on the forward strand.
AATTCCCACTGAATTAAATAGGACCAGAATTACATCCTATTTATGTGTATACTTTTTTTATGGGGGGTGCGGGGTGGGGGCGGGGGAGGAGGGGAGGTTATTAATTCTACAAATCAAGCTTATGGTAGTTGTGCAAATCAAAAGTCAGAATCCTGTGCAACCTCAGTACTGTTTCTTTATACAAACACCTTCTGATACAGTCCCTACTAACACTGCTACACAATATTATTTCCATGGTATCCCTGTCTGGTTCAAATTGAAGAGATTTACAGGCGCAGATTATAGTAATAACTACAAGACTTAAAAAACTATTTGTAGTAGAAACAGGTAGTCAGCTTAGATTCTAATTATAAGGACTGTTGGATAACATATTTTGTGACTCCATGTCACAAAAATGTTTTTCAGTTATCTTCACAAAACACCTCTGAAACCAAATCCACATTCCTACAAGTGTGGCTTGATTTCAAGCCTCAAGGCAACATTTTTAGCTCCTCTCTTCTGTTCCTTTTCTCCAACCCCTGACTTCACAGATAAATAACCTTAGAAGGGAACCTTAAGTAGAAGGTGAAAGTAGGCAAAGAGAAGCCTGTGGAACACAGAGAAGAGCTTGGTCTATGCAGAAAGGAAATTAAGCATTCCTTAAGCCGGTGTGGTTCTCCAAGCTCTTTCCTGTTGCCAGCACTGGGGCATCACCTGTGGCAGCCTCCACAGCCCCCACCTTGTGCTGCCAACAGTCTTGACAATCTTGTGTTCTGCTGGCCCACTTGGGCTGGCAATAACTTTTTGCCTTGTAAGCAAACAAGCTGTGTTTTCCTTCTTTCAAGATTTTCCTTCTTCCATTTGAAATAAATAGCATTTTAATTTTGAATACAAGTGAAACTTAACATAGAAAAATAAATGTGCTAAAGATGAAGAGAGATGCCCACCACTCTATTAACTTTTTTTGCACTTTCCCTGCAGAAGTTGTTTCTGTCAATTTATTTTCATTTCAGCTGAGCAAAATGGGAAGGAAAAAGCAGGTTGACACAGATGGTTGTCAGCCAAGTGATGACTGCAGCTGAGAATGACTGTACAAAAATATACAGCTTGCTAAACTGTGTATTGTTTGGCTTCCATGTGTATCAAATGTCAAAAGAAATACAAATTTGAGATTATATTTAGAACTCTTTTTTAAGACTTGTTAAATTATTGTTGTAAAGTGGAAGAGTGGTCATCTGTAAAGGAATAGAATTGAAGAAAATGGAAAATTGAATTAATCCTGCATCCAAAACATCTGAAAGCAGAACACAGAATAGCCTCTTAAATACAAAGATAAACCCCTAAATAAATGGTCTGGTTTGAGAGTTATTTGGGTCTTTTACAAGTGCTGAGTACCCCCAGTCCTATTGAGGTCACACAGGGAGGGGTATTTGAAAGTCAGATGAAGTTAAAGGTCTGGATGAAGATTTCTGAGCCCTACATTTAGACTTGTGTTTTTAAAGGATCACTTGGATTGCACAACTGACCACATTGTACTTTAATAGACCAAACAAACCTAGGGAGGAGAAAAATTTAAAATAAGCTAAAATAGTCTTCCCTAAAGTTTGTTAGAGTGCTGCCAGCTTCACGGTGGGGGCAGGCTTGGTCCACACAGGAAAGCTGCAGGATTTTAAAAACAATTGATCTTATTTTAACTTAGATCTATCTTGAACCAAGGCTAAGCCTAATGTAGGCACTCTCAAATCGATTGCAATGTTGCCTGTGTCATTAGCTAATTTAAATGTACATGCATTAGCAGATTGCATCAGTTCACCTAGATTGATCTTTAAATTGCCTTGTCTAAAGTTGGGCCTTTTCTAGGGAGCCAAGGCTCTCATTTGGAAGAGAGGGCTGCCAAGGCCACTTACCCTTCTCCTACCTGTCAGCTCTGCAGGGTACTACCCAAATCAGACAGTAAATATCTAAGTTATCAGTACAATCACTGATCAACTAGCACTAATCAACATGCCAACTAATACTCATAAAGCTGTGCAAGAGTTTTCCCAGGAGAAAAGCCATTGAGTTATACACATCACTACTAAAATTCTACTGAGATTAGTTAAATTTTACCAGGCATAACTTTGGACCATAACAGACAGAAATATTGTTAGCATATGTTTTGTAGTCAGAACTTAGGTAACTAAGTCAGTGATGACTTTTGAATATTTGAATTTTTTTTCTGTTCTTGAACTGCTGCCTCTGTGAGCTCCAAAGACTGTCAACCAAGCATAAACTAGTTTTAAATTATGTGCCCTTTCCCTACCAGCTTTCAGAGCAATGTAATCTCACCTTCATTCTAGCAGGGTAAAAATCAGGTACAGAGAATAAGTGTGAGATAATGAATTTCTCTTACTTTCCTTGATCATTAATAAATGAGGTTATTTACCTCATTGACTCCTGGAATTAGTTGTGACACAACACCTTTATACAATCAGTTTGTTCTGAAAACCTGATAATAGGAACCCATCTGCTTAGAGACATAAAGGAGAATTCATTATATGCCCAGTAATTACTTTCAATGCAACATAAAGAGATTGCATGCACAGCTTCTTAGAGTTAAACATGCTGCCAAAGGAACACCTTGATGTGTAGGAAGAAGAGGAGTTCAAAAATGTGAGAGCTAATAACAACATTTAAGGATTTTAGGAGGAAAAAAATTATATTGTGCCTAATTTTCCTTGTCCCTAACTGCAGAAAAACCAAAATCTTTTTGCAGGATTTCAAAAAAGCTGTTCCTGAGTGCCTCCACTAGACAACTTCTTTCTCCATCTACCTATATTATGACAGAAAATGACTTGTATAAAATGTACATTTCCCTATAAAAGAAGAAAGGACAAAATGTCATGTTTGATGCCTAATTCTTGTGGCTTTCCCCAAAGCTGGAAAAGCCTCCAAATGCTGCATCAGGATTTTTTATATGATTGCACATCAAATGTTAAGGCCACATGAGCAACACTATTGTCAGGCTCCAAGCAAGAATTTTCTGTTTCTTTACTAGGAGTACAAGACCAAAGCCTTGAAGGATGAAGTGAAATGAATTGGGTTAAGTGGTGAGAAGCAGGTGACTGGAACTTAATCTGTAGGGAGATGGAAAAAGAGAAAATACCAGTCCTTTGATCTTCCTGACATACTATCCAGATGGTCCTCACTAATTATATTTCCCCTTGTGGTTTTAGTTACCAAATATGTACAAATATTTACAGTGGACAAAAGTACATCTCTGTTTAAGTGTCACTTTTTAATTGTGTTTTATCCATGGAATAGTACAGCAATTTTCTGATCATATTTTCACTTTATGAGCTGAAGTCCTCCCATTTCTTTTCCCACTTGCATTCCATTCCTTTATATCTTTCATTCTAATGAAACATGGCATGCTAAGAGACTGTTATTCTTGGAAATCATGAGGGGTTTTAAACTGCCTAAATATTCCTTTCAGCCAGGAATAAAGTTGCAAAGACAATTAGCATGCTTGAGGTTAAAAATATAGTTAAGTGGTTTGTCAGATCAGGCTTTAAATACAAACTTATGCCAATAAATTTGGCTCTCTGCATCTAAGACTTTCATGCCCAGTAAAAACAAAGCTATTCTGAATACAGTGCTGCAAGGATTTGCTGAAGAATTCTGTAGCAGCTAGATTTTCTGAAAGATAATACCTCCTAAACATTATTAAATATCACTGTCCCAGAGGATTTACCTCTTAAGGACATGTTGAGTATAACTAGTCAGCCTTGACAGAACTCCCAGCCTAATGATATTTTCCCTTATTTTTTAATCATACAATAAAAGTTCTCACACTTGATGCAATTAAATATCCAATGACACTTTAAAAACAATAATGTTAATGATAGAATCTTGACAAAACTACAAGCATAATCCTGTCTTCACTGAGATCAATAGCAAAGCTTCCACTATCTTCCTTGAGGCCAGGATTTTGCTCATATCTAAGGTCATTACCTTCTGCCTGTATAAATTCCTCTTACATTCACAATTTTTATTGTCAAAGGGATGATCAAACACACACTAGGGCTAGTAGAAAGCCAACTCCTGTGTAAATTTGCCATGAGCAAATATATTACTTTTCCCAGTCCTTCTCTAAGGACTGCATATTTTCTACCCATCCTTTCTTGTTCATGACCAGGTCTAGCAGAAGCACACTGACAAATTTCCCTTGAAATTGAGAGAGGAAAAAGCATTCCCAAGACAGTACATCTGTGACAGGGGTGAGATGGAGGAAGGAACACCAATGAAAAGGTTTTACTATCATAGTTTTAGCTTCCACTGGATTTACATCCACACCCTAGCAGGTCTCCTGGGACAGGTGACTACCCTGGTCACAGGGACCCCAGGGACTGTAGGGGTAGTAAGATGCTGGAACAGAGAAGCCATGTATGCCCCATCATTAGAAGTGTTAAGGTCAGCCTGGATGATGCTTTGAGCAACCTGATCCAGTGAAAGTTGAGGTCCACTCCAACCTAAATCATTCTGTGCTCCTCTGCATCTATGACTTTTCAAAGGTTGCAAAATCCAGCAGATCCCTTCTGTGCTGATTCTGTGTGCTGCTCCCATCCCTGTCCCCATCAGACAACTTCTGCCCTTGCTGCCTCCTTCACCTGGTCCACAATTAATCCCCAAGTTTTCCTTGCCTGGAGGAAAAGTGCATGCAGAAGAGGTGCAGATGCCATCGTGCTTTGGGAGAGGAGATGTGTTACAGGCAGCTTGAAAAGTGTGGATCTAGCCTGTGCTGGAAGGCCTGCCTTACCCTGGAGTTTACAAGATTCCTGGATGTTTCCTGAAGTTCAGCTCAATTTTTTGCTTAGCATTAAATGTGATATAAATGATTATTTATAGCTACTAACACTAAACTCAGTAATGTTTTCAAATCCTTTAAAGAAATTCAGAAAGATGTGGTTGAAAACAACTTTGTACATTAATTGCTGCATTTTAATGCTGTTTGTTTTAAAATAAGCCTGTGAGTTTGTACACTCTCTTTTGGTGTAATATGCTCTGCAATTAAATACAATTGAAGAAAAAATATTAATAGATGAATGAGCTTCTAATATTAGCTAATATCAACTGTCTAGTCCGTTAATCAGAGAGAAGGATAGATGGTCACACGGGGATGTTGGAGATCTTGGATATGCAAGCTGTACTGTCATCTAGTATGACTGAGTTTTATCTTACATATTTCAGCATAAAAATTAGCCTTGGTCGTTTCCCTGTGTCAGATAAAAACCTTGAAGTATCACCCCTCTCTCCAGGAGGGCTTTTTTGCTTCTCTGTCACAGACAGTAAATAGGGTCCATCCAAACATTCTTCTACAATACTGCACTCTGAACCACAATAGTTGACAAAATCTAATAGATTGGCAACTGTCCTGCCATTGATCAAGGACGGCTAAAATAAAAATAGAAACCAAGGCAGTACCTAGCAGCTAGATTTGGCCATGTGGATGTTTGAAGGATGTCATAAGTATTAGATGTTTCACTCTCATTAAACCTCTGGTGCAATCTTTCTTCCTCTGTGATGGATATCACTATGAATGAAAGAAGAGGAGAAGGACATCAAATCTGGAAATCATTCTGAGTATTTATTACATGTATGATATTTCCAACTCAGAGAAAATTTCTAGTTCTAAAAAATGCTAATGATGCAGTAGAAGGAAAAATCCTTGGAGGATATTTGCCATTCACTGTCTGGGGAATTTAACCCCACGATTTAGCTAGAAAGAATCAATTATCTAAATCCACCTATGCCATTCTGAATATTTACCTCCTGAAGTTGGTTTACAGAGATAAAAAAACATGTGCAGCTTTTGTCTTTAAAAATAAATAAATAAAGTTTCCAATACCCAAAGGGCAAAATCCAGGCATATTTTAATCATTTAGGAGCAGAGCCAGGTTCATACCAATATGAGTGTGAGTTCCCTGTGCTCTCTTTCAAAGCCTTGCCTGCCAATTTATGAACTAAAAAACAAATCTCAACATAATTTTAAGAAATTAATTTGAGAATAGCATAGCAGTTAAATTTGTAAGAATTTATTCATCTAATTATTCAGGTCAAAAACATGTATATTGCTGTTTTGAAGAAGTATGATTGCAGACTACAATCTGTCTCCCAGAGGCAATAAAGGAAAGCCTTTCTTATATCTGGGTTGGATGAGTTTCTACCCCTTTCAACAAACAAATCAGATCCACTGGGAATACAGATCAGTGGATATGGTGTTTTATTCTAAGCTCATATAAACTTGACAGATAATCACAAGAAAGATGACATTTCAAAACCAAAGTGTCTGCAAATGAAGAAACCGCCCTATGAGGACTTTTTCCATTTCCCCCAAGCAGAGCTTACATTTGGAGAATAAACAGTTTTTCAGCTTGTAAGATGTCATGAAGTCTCCCTTCACAGTTCTGCCGGCCCTTTTGTGTGTTCAATTTTAATGTCTCAAGCAATTTTCCCCATTCAGGACCAGACCATCAAATACTTTTAGATAAGATGATTGTTATCTTCAGCCGTGACAGGAGGCTACAAAGTCATCACAGAATTAGATTTTATTTTATCTCATGTCATTGCATAACCTGACACGTCAACATGAGTTCTTTCAACTTAGTTTATCCTTCACTGGTTTGGAATGGCTATTAGCAGGAAGTCAATATATATTTTCCTATTATTGTCTTTAAACTCCTCAGTTCTGTGGTTCTGGTTCTGCCAGTTTGGAAATCTACAGCCCCTTTTAAATTTTTGATCATTTTCTAAAGCCTTTTTTGATTCTTGACAAAGAATCTGGACTTTTGGGCTTTGGCCCTTAAAATTTCATCAGATATTGGTATTGAAACTGTAATTATCTTTTCATTCCATGGAAAATTTCTCATGTGCAGCTGTACTGCTGCTAATCACCATGTATCAGGATCAATCCGAGAAAATCACCCTTGCATTTTGTTTTGTAGTAATGCAGTTATCAAAGAAGGCAACTTTACATAAGTCCTTACAATTCTCTGTAATCCTTCAAAAACAATTTCCAAATGTATTCACCAGACAAAAATAAGAAATAAAACACTTTGAGCCTGATACTGCCCTGACTATACATAGGCATCTCTCCCTTAGACTCAAGAGTTAGGTCCACTTGCATTGGATTTTCTTGCATATTTTTTCACTACCTAAAAAAAAAGAATATTGATGACAGAACTGATGTCATCATCAGGGCATGAGGTTTAATTTTCAAAGGGATCAATACTTTTTTCATCTCTATATAGACAAACACATGAAGAGTTTTTTCAGGTATATGTTCTGTGTTCAGTAGCACTATAGGAATAAATTTGCTATTACTCAGTTTATAAACCTACCTGCTGATTTTATAAAGTTAAATAAGGGATAATTTTAAACACCAGCAATTTCAAGCCAACCCTGTGAAATATCCAGAGTTTAAAGAACTGTATCATACACCAGTATATTTGATAGCAGTTTTGCTTTTTGTGGGGGATGAAGGGAAGGACAGAAAGGTCGAAGACTAAATCCCAGGGTTGCAGAGGGAGGTCAGTGGGGTCAGAGGGATTTGCTGCTTTCACAAAGGACACTACAATCAGTAATCTGCTGTCATGCTGCATGTACTGCTCTTTAAGCACATTTGACACTGATGCATGGAAAGCAATCTGAGTAGAGACCTAAAAAGGCATTTACTTCAAACATATGAATCGTGCACTGGAGTGATGATGTGAAAATAGATTTAAGACCAAAATAAACACCAAATCAAAAAAGAAGAAAACACTAATTACCACTATAGATGGCAAGCCACTTATACAAATGATGCTAGAGCAAGCTCACTTCAATTATAAAATTAGTATCATTAGTCTCACCACAATTTGAATAAAAAGTTGTAAAATCAAGGAGCTGCAGACATTGTCTGACTAGCATCAGACACTGCCTACCTGAATAAGCATCCACCCATTTCATTTGATTCATTAATCTAAAGATTCTGTCTCCTGCAAGCCACATCAACCCTAACAAAATTAGATATTTGGTTAGCAATGGTCTTTGAATAAGTAAATCAGAAAGGATATGAGAGCTCAGATTTGTAGCTAATCTGCAGAACTAAAAAATACTGTGTGTTTGTGTGGTTGATTTTCAAATGGACAATGTTAGATCAGTCACAAGGGCTCAGGCTTCCCCCAGCCCAGCACTAATTGCAGCCCTGCCATTAGGGTTTTAATTGAATGCCAGTGGTGGGGGAGGAGGAGTCAGTGTCCCAGGAGCACTCAAGCCTGGCTCATTCCTTGAGTCCCCATCCAGATGGATTTGTATCCTAATGCAGTAGCTTACTTCTTACCTCACAGACATAAATACTCACCTGAACTGAATTCATCTACCCAGATGAAGCCCATCATTTAAAAAAACAATCTATCTGGACATAAATGGGTTTATTCTGCATCCTTCTCTTATTTGTACCTCCATGAAGTATGAAATATTTCCACAGACATTTGCCCAGACACCCTGTTGACACATTGCTCTACCATGTGTCACACCAATATCTTGCTGTGCTGACATGACTGTTGTCAGAAGAGTGCCACGTCAAATACAGCTGAGAGACAAAAGTTGATCTGAAGAAATGTAGATTCACATCCTTTGAGAGGGGAGTCTGAGAGCATTTCCCTTTAATTTATAAAATGAAAAAAAAAAGAAAAAAAGAAAAAAAACTTTAAGAATGTACTCAGAATTCTGTGCTTATACATGAAAATATCACATGGGTTTTTTCAATGGAGTATTTATGGGGTTTTTTGTTCCCTTGTGAGAAGAGTAAACATGCCTGAAACCAGCCCAGAGCACAGGCTCAGACTGCTCAAGGTGCCCAAGGGTGAGTGGCTGGGAAAAGACCTGGGGAGCTGCCCCTGGGTGTGATTTCCCACAAGGAGTGTGAAGGATGAAGGCCTGACTCCCCAGGAGTCACTGCTTTTACTGGGGCTGAGGTTTTCTCCCTGATTTCTGCAACCAAAGTTACCTAGGGTTTTTTAAAATCCTTTTTCTAGTTTTTGACTGTAGTAAATCTCTGAACTTTCCAAGTCCTCCAGAGGTATACTCTATATATTCTATATATACTATATATAGTATAGACTAGGTTGCAAGCTTTAAAGACAGCCAAACCTGACCTCTATTTTACATTGGCAGAAGCACAGATGCCTTGTTTTTCAAGTCACTTTCATGGCTTAATGGTCCCAGTCAAAAGTGACACATCTCACTCTTTTGGTCACACAAACAGATTAAAAGAAAAAAAAAAAAGCTGAAAATTGCAGCAAAGATTTGGGAGGGGGAGGGTCACTCTCGATCCTGTTGCCTCTGCAAAGAGGGCATTTGTATTGATTCTGTCCTTAAGAGTAATTGAATTAAAATAATTTCACTCATCTCTATTCCCTCTCTTGTGAGCTCTATCAGATGAGATATTTGACTCTGAGAAATGCATTTTGCCTATTACTCAGCAGGGCTCAAAATGCCTAACAATGCCAGACTTTAGGTGGGTGAAATCTGAAACTGAATGTTTCAAGGGACCATTATTACTAATGGGCTTTTTTATTAGAAATCAAAAAAAAATGGTAGGAATTTAAAGTGCAAGGAAGAGAGGCACTGAAGTTTGTGAGTAATGTTTAAGAATAATATTACAGTTTTATGAGATACTTTTATCAGGTTACAGCTCATCACAGAATAGGCACTGAGAATTTTCAAAAACATCCAAGCATCTCAAAAACAGTGTAGACTTCCAAACTGAAATATGGCTTTAGCAGTCTAATTTAAAGGATCTGCTTAAAATACACTAACCCTCATGATGCACTCTTGCTGTTAAGTGACAGGAGAAAATGTCAGAGGCTGGGAACAGAATCCAGCGAGTCTGAGGCATCCCTTGAAAATATTTATCTGTCAATACCTACACAGCCCTCTGCTAAGGGATCCCATCTCAGGGCACAGCCTCACCCTTGAACACACTGCACAAACACTCATGAGGAACCAGCTCTCCTGCAGGGAGGCTGAGGCTGAGGCTGAGGCTGGCATCTGGACATGCACCATTCACTTTGAGCACCTAAAGAGTTTCAGATACATCGTGTGCCTGTAGTCCCAAATCCCTAAATACATTTTAGAATTTCATAACAAAAGGCAGGGATGCTTCACTGCGGTGCAAAACACAGAGCTGAAAGGCTGTTAGAGCTTCACACTGCTGCCACTCATGGAACTGTTAAGAACTAAATTGTACAGAAACCACTCTAAACCTCCCTAGTACAGATGAGTAAAATAATACTCTCTTCACTACAGCTGCTTGCATATTTCAGCAATACCAAGAAAAACAAGTTCTTTCCTGTCATTTGTGAAAATTTGTTGTGAATCCAGGCAGAAACTCACAGTGCACAGCAGGAGTATGTTTACCGGTACACTGTCATTGTTGCTTGGACAATATATGCAAAAGAAATTTCCAAAGAATTTACAAGCTTTATGTCACCATGCTGCTTATTTTTCTTTGAAAACAGGATGGAAAGCTCTACTGTATTATTACAGCTTCTCCTTCATAGGTGCAGGTATAATTATTGGAACCAAACTCCCATTTTCATGGCCATTCTGTAAATGCACATCTTCTCATCATTGTGAAGATATATGACATATATCAAGTTGTATTTTCTTCTTCCTGAAATTTAACATACCTACAAAAAACATCCCACTGCAAGGATGTGGGGAACTTGTGAAAGTAAATTAATCAGACCAATCCTGGTTGTTTAGAGACCCACGAACCATGATGGTACCTGGAGAAAATCCAGCAAGGGAAGGAATAGTGTGACCTTCTGCAATGTACTCTTAGTTTTAAGAGAAGGAACATTCAACTCATCTCTTAATTGGGAATCTCCAACACATAATCTAGGTATCTTTGGATCTTGATCGCCTGAATAGTCTTATCAACCTTAGAGATCTTAAAATCAGTGTACTTCATTTACCTAATCTTTGACTGGGGATAGTATGAAGTTTTTTGATAGCCTTGAATGTGCACACAGCCAATCTCATTTAAGTTTTCAATCAATCCTTTCAACCTATTCACATTATTCTGCTTACAATATATATCTTTGGAAAGAAATTAGAAACTGTGCCATGCTTAGACATTTTTAGATGTGAAAATAGCAATATGATGTCTAGTTACAGGAACATTATGTGATCACTAGGTGTAACCAAACAATTTCACTACTGAGAAAATATCATATTGATCATAAGGCTTTCTGCACTGGGAAGTGAATCTAACAATTCAGTGTTAAAATTAAAAAAAAAAAAAAAGGAGGAAAATAGCTACTGATTAAATAGTTGAAAATGTAAAAGGAAATACTGATTTGTCACTTCTAACATTTACATATGTTCCTATATAAACACCAACTCTGCTACTAAGTTTATTATCCATAAAAAGTCAGTTTTGTGGCTTGAGGAGATGAAAGCTAAAGTAATCCTGAATATATTTATCCTGCAGATTTTTCAGACATTCAGGTTTGTTTGTTTGCTTTCTCAGGGGGTGTTGCATTCACCTTCAGTAACTTGGGAACTCAGGAGGGAAAATCTGACACAGGCTACAACAATAAATGTTGAAGAGCGATGACATGCATCTGTTGGGCTGCCTGGGATGGCTCTGGACAGGATGATGCCAAGGGTGAAGGATAGCTCTGGCTGTGCTGAGGGACAGGCCACAGGAAGGGCTGCAGCAGATGAGCCACAGAGTCACCCGGGCTGGGGGTCTGCCTCTGCCAGCAGCAGGGAGCAACCAGGAAAATTCTGCTACACACAGCAAGGATGTAGCCCCTCAGCTTGCAGCAGCCAGTGTTTGAGGAACTGTGTTGTGCATGTTAGATTCAACAATTGCTGTAACCTGAAAGTGGTTTTGACCTCTGCAGGTCCCGTGGAAGAGTTGCATGGCATCCTTATGTCTGGTCAGTAAAAAAAAGTGTTTTCTTTAGTTGTCTCAAGAGCCACCATAGTTCTTTGAAAAAGAGTGAATTGTTGCTGCTTTTTAACTCTCTCTTCCTGCCATGTCATATTCCCTTTGCAGTTGCCTTTTCCCAAATCCTTCTTCTAGGACTCTCCCAATTCATGTAGGGACAGAGCCTGGTTTTTGTTTGCTCAACAAATATAATATCTTTTACACATACAGACATTAATTTTTCTTCTGTCATTTCACTGATCAGTATCTGTGCACTTCATTGCATGCTATTATCTTTCTGTTACTCTCTGAATCATCATCACATTTGATGTGTCTTGAGACTGCGATGACACTTTTTTATTAACAGCAAGCTTCATCATCTCACTGTTCATCCCCTCTGTAGAAAATAGGGAAATATGTGGAGAGAACACTCCTTCCATTTACAAGACTGGCTGTTTGATTTCAAGCCAATCTCCTAATATAACTGCTCTCCCACACTGAAATTTTTGGCAGTATAACCAGCAGAGAAATCAAATGTGAAGATCTGTCAGCGTTTTGTTTCTTGTAGCTATTCACTAGACAGCTAGGAGGCTTTTTGCTTCTACAAGGAAGGACTCCAGAAAGCCAAGGTCCTTTGGTTAACCTCTTGCAAGTGTAGAGATCATCTATTTCCAGCCATATTCAGTGAGAACAGAAGATGCTCATCAGTAACCAGAATATTTGATATCACCATTATATTCCCTGAAGTCAGCTGTCAAGTCTAAGCCAGTCATTTAGATGACCTCTTTCATCAGGAGAAGAATGGTTTCTTCAGAAGACAATTCATTTCACCCTTGGATAGACATCATGAATGATCCCATGGAAGGACATTCCTTATCCACCTTCTCTGAAATAAAGGAATCCAGACAATTTGAATAAACTGTAGACAGGTAGTGCAGTGAGTCTCACCATATATGCTTACAGTAGAAGAAATATCACTGGAGACAGATACAACAGCATCACCATAAAGCATAATTTGCAGTAAAAGGAAATTGTGTTAAGCGCAGCAGCTGTAATACAGGTGAGTGCTGCTCTGTGCCCTCATACATCTTCCTCCAGTGCCCTCTGAACTGCTCTCCCCCATCAGTCTTTCTGTCTCTTTTTCCCTGACTGCCTGAACTGCAGCCCACACCACACCCTCCACCACAATCCACACATTGACTGGTGGGTCAATATGAGTTGTCAGGTGACTGGCACAGTGTTTGATCATAAACTGATGTCTTTCTTTGTTAGAATTTGTTCTTTTTCCTCTACTCTACTGTAAAATTTTGTATACAGATAAAAATAGTAGGAACCCCTTGTTCCCTTTTAGATGCACCCAAAGTTATCTAATGGATTTCAGAGTTACAGACACAGTTGCATAAGCCTTATTTCACTGGGAAGTCAAGCAAAAAAAAGTACATCTCAAGTATAATAAACAATATATTTCCAACATTAGCTGTCATGTATTCTCCTTCCATCCTTTTCCTGTAGTGCCCCCTTTTCAGAAAGCCAAGATGGGTGATTGGCTAACAAGCCTGTAGAGAGTCTATGAAATACATCTCCAAACTGAGAAGCAAGGTCAAGTTTGATCTTGAGTTTTTCTGATAGAGACTGAATTATTAAAAGGCTATTGTCTGCTTTAGAGTGACATTCTGTCTGAACATATTGTACTTTGCACAGTTCATGAAGAAAATCAAATGTAATATAACTTAAATAAAAATAGCCTCATCTTTGAAGCTGCTAACTTTGTTCATTTGATAATATTTTATCCATACTCCATTTTACTGCTTTCAATACATAATTAGTCAGTCGATTCCCCAGGCTGTGTTTGTGTACATTTTATGTGGCAGCAGGGAAAATATTTAATATATACTTTAAAAAAAAGAAAAAAAAAAAGCCAATGACAGATCCAGTTGCAGTTAATGTAAACTGCATTTTATAAAAACAATTAGTTTGCAAATAGAAGAGGTCTTAAAGTTGTTTCCTTCTCTTTCCAACTTTTTAAAAGCTCTTCAAAACATAATTAGCCAGCATTATTCTCATAATTGCAAACTATAATATCTTAATAAGTCCTAATTCATACAGGTGCAGTGAAATCACATGTGTTACTTGGAAGATAAGTTGATTTCTCTCTCGGGAATTTTTTTATATACAAGGAGCTTTTTGTTTGTTTTCTTAGAGTGTCTGACATACTATTTTCACATACATTTAAATAGATTTCTCTGAAGGAGAAGTGAACAGGAAGAAAATATTAATCTGTAGAATTTTTCTCCCATGATGTAGTAGATGGGTTTTGTCCCTCATTAAATATTTTAGCATATACTTTATTTTTCACTTTACATTTTAAAGTTCATGCAATTTGGATTTCCTCATCAGAAAAGAAATTATTGCTGCCCTCTGTGTGTGTGTGTGCATAGTCTGTGACTAATTGGGGGGTTTTGTTTCATATTAAAAATCAGAACCAGATTATTTCTTGTTCTGAAATAAGATGTGTGTATGAGCAGTGAAATTCAGAGGTTAGGAGAATGTTTTCCTGAGTCTCAGAATGTCATGTTTGCAGTGCTTCTTGTGTGATTTCCTAAAATTCCCCATGGATAGTGGGATTTCATTTCTCCAATATATATGTGTTGTACTGGCACAGTGCTGTTCTGTCTCTGTGTTAAACACAAGGCAAAACACCCTGTCTGGCTGACCCTACTGCTGCTCCACTGCTGTTGTGCCATCCCAGGGCTTCCACACAGTTTCAGCACTGGCAAAGAGCTTTTGTCACTCCCTACATTGTCACCTGCTCCTGCATCCAGTGTCTGCAAACTGCAGGCAGTATGACTGATGTCTTCTGCAGAGTAAGGATCTCTTTGTCCAGGGAAAAGAAATGAAGGTTCAGAGATTCCTGGGGATATACTGTTGTTGCAAGGGCATTTTTGAAAGCACTCAACACTGGACTAGCTGCTTGACCTCAAAACTACTAATCCGATTTACAGTGCCAGTGCAGAAAAGTTTCAGATGTCCTCTCCAGGAAACTCCAGGATCACAAGGAATTATTAGATCATGTCTATATCACTACCCTCACATGTGAGTCACTGGAACAGGTCACTCGGAGCAGTGGTGGATGCCCCATCCCTGGAAGCATTCAAGGCCAGGTTGGATGAAGCAACCTGGTCTATTAGCAGGTTCCATGCCCATGGCAGGGGTTTTGGAACCTGATGATCTTCAGATCTCTTCCAACACAAACCATTCTATGATCCCATGACTATTACAAGAGACTGACCAGAATTTAGTCCCACAGCAGTAAAGAGAAGCAGACATAGATTCATGCTCCAGACCTGGTGGCATTTCAGGACCTCTACAAACAGAAAGGAAGTAAAACCTTAAAGCAGTGCAAAAGCCAAGGCTGACACAAGACATGTGGGGAGACCAGACACTGCCATGGACCCCCAGCCTCTTGAGAGCTTGGGCCTCCAGGTCTGTAGGTACCAGCACTAGCAGTTTGCAGAGGAGAACTGCTCACCTGAACTCTGTTCATTAGTCACAGTGTTTATTAAAAAAAAAAAAAAAAAAAAAAAAAAAAAAAAAGGTCCTGTTTGTTGTGAATTTCCCTCAGCTTTATTTATTTTTAAGTGCATGCTAGGTATCATTGCATCTGAGGAGTTGCCATTTCTGAGTTTCATGCCTGCTCCCATCTGGCAAAAATATAGACCACAGAGTGTGACTCTGTCCCAGATCAGGTTCCATGTGTGTATTTGAACATTCTCAGTCCTCCACCTGTCACAGCTCCCAGCCTGCCTTGTAATCCTTCCCTTTGAACACAGCCCAGTGACTACCTCAGCCTTTGCACACACATTCACATTAGAATACCTTATCATGAAAACATGCTGGGGAAAGAATGTTAAATTTGATAAAGGGCAGATATAGCTACTATCTGTCTCATAGTTTTGCCTTTTTTGGACACCACTGCTTTCAAGTAATTTTACTAATTGCCTTTAAAAGCATTCCACCTTCACATACATGGCATATTTTACAGTTGCCTTTACAAGAACTAAGCACAGGATTTCCATGCTGTTTTAATCTGCCTTTATGGACACAGAAGCTGGCTGAATGCCATTAGGAAATAAAGAGGTTGCATCATATCAGTAAGTCAGAAATATGAGATATTGTCTGCCTTTCAACTTGAGAACTTTGTGCATGTCTGCAGGGATAAAAGAAAATAGAATTTGAGCTCCAAGTGCCCCATGGGGGTGTTAGCATTCCAGCCCAGAGCTGCCATGCCACCCACGCTCCGCACACTCCCACGATGAAAGGGAGGGCAGTGGGAGCCCGAACCCAGCGTGTCCTGTGGGCTCACAGAATATTGTCACACCAGTCAAACCAGTAACCCTCAGCAAGGCACTGCAGCAGTGCTTTGGGGGATGTGATGTCAAGCAGCACATGAGGCAACACAAAAAAACATTTATCATCTTTATGGGTTCTCAGTGCTCCTAAGAATGACAGCTTGAAATTACTAGTGGAGAGGGCAGGGCACAGAGAGACAGATGAAGGACTGGAAAAAAACTCACAACTTTACTTGTGCTGCTGTGTCTTCAGTGTTGCAGGCACAGCTCTCCCATTGGAAGTTAAAAATGGTTTCTGAGAGCCCCTTTTCTTGCTCCAACCAAGGTGCTGTCTCATTATTAAACCACTCAAGCTTTCTGAAGGATAGTTAGACTTATACTTTTAAAAATCATTTGAAAGCTTTAAGGCAAAAAACTACATGTATTTTTAACAAAATACCCTAAAGTACAAGAGTTTGAAATTATAATTTCAAATTATTTCACTGTTGTCTTCATTTTCCTTTAGCCTTAACGTTGCTGCTAACATCTTCTTATTCATGATACCACTGAGCTAGAACTTCAGTTAAAAAATAGCTTTACCCAGTGGAAATATATTTTCTAAAAATTTCCCTAGACAAGCTTGACATAGTGAAAAACTTCAGGACTTCAGAACTCTGAAAAAGACTTCAACGATTTTTAAGATGTTGTATTTTTAGTAAGAAACCATACCACTTGAACTTTAAAATTCATCAGGAAAAGTTACATTAGTACTAAAAAGTATGGTATATTCCATGAGGAGACACATCATATGTTTAAATGATTGTATGAAATATTTCATTCATTTATTTTTTAGATTTTCTGTTAAAAACACATGAAAAGCTACACAAAACATAGAACACACACTGCACATAAAGTCACATTAAATATTTTTAAATTGTTTCCATTCACCCCAGTAGAAGGCATTTCTTACTTAGCAGCCATTCCAGAGCAAGTCTTCTGCAAATGTACAGCAGAGAAAAGGAGCCCTCTCCAGTCCTGCCCACTCCCACCTTTCTCACCCTTGCCTGGCTCTCACAGGTCTGCAGCCCAGGGGCCTCCACGGAGTCTCCTTGGCACACACGTAACAAACCCCTTGGCTGGTGTCAGGACCCTAAAAGACCAATTGGGAGACCCTCTCCATTTCCTTGGCAGATGGAGTGCTATGCACACTGTGCAGCTGCGAGATCTGAGCAGTATGAGATCTGAGGCCGATCTGCTCAGCAATCTCCACCTAGCCAGAGAACCTCACCGCTGGTTCTTTGATCTCCCCAAAGCACCAGTGTTTCTGCAGCTGCCCTGGCTTTAGTTACAGAGCTCATTTCTTTGTATCTGATTGTTCAGTGAAAGTTTTCACCCACCAAGAGAATTTCTTTTCTGAAATCCTACAAACTATTTTTAGCTACTTTAAGGTCACCCTGGACCAAAACCAGTCTGAAACTGAGCCAGAAAAATGGTTCATATTCCTTTAGGTTCTTTTCCTCTCCACTACTATTCTCACAGCAGGTCTGCTGCAGAGCGACTGGTGGCACTGCTTTGTCAAAAACTGCCCATTAATGGTGTTGGAATTACTTGCTTGCAAATACATGAACTGTAAGTGGTGGGAACTGAATCCTGAGAGCAGCCCAGGTCCTGATACCATCACTGCTCCGATCTGACCTCGGCATCTGCTCTGCAGCATACTGGGTGCAGTGACTGAAAACCAAGCACATAACACTGAGGCTGTTCCTGCAGTTTGGAAGCACTGACCAAGTTACCACAGAGCAGATGTCATCTGTACTCTACCAGCATCAGCAGCTTCAGAAGAAAAGGGTTATGTGGTCCCCAGCCCTTTATTGAAGAGAACATCTTGTTTTCTGTCCACTAACACTCAATGCTGTGGCAGCTGAAGAAATACAGGAAATAGCCATGGGCCAGGTACAGTCATAAAAAGAAAAATCTCCTTCCTATCATCACTAAAAAGAGATCATTAAGACATTTTTAATTTTCTTGGCAAAGGCAAAAGGTTGAGTCCTCTGACATTATATATCATTGGTACTGACCGATTTACAACACCTTAAGAGAAAGTATTTGGCCAGGTCAATAAAATTTATGTCTGTCAAAGATGTAAATTGGGAATTCATGGAGCCAGCACTGCTGTCAGGGAAGGTAGAGAGTGTGGGAAGTACTTGGCTGGCCAGCCTTTGATTTCCACACACAGTGAGCTCTGCCATCAACATGCCCTAATAATAAATAATGGTGTTTGTCGCTACACACAAGTAGAGCCTAAAAGTATAAATTCTGAAGTCATTAGGTGTTATTGTGTTACAGGGCACAGCAGAGTGCATACACTTCTGTATTTATATTTCTGTCTACAGTCAATAAATCAGAATCTGTCATACCTGCATTATCCAAGCCATCTGCTTTACCGCATTAAAAAAAATGAGTAGGTGGGAAAAAACTTATGATAGCTTCTTTTTTTTTCCTGTTCCTGTTGCTAGAGAAACCAATTCTTTAAAGTATTTTCTGATGTCTGAAAAGGAAGCTGTCATGTTCTCTTTCCCCCACAAAAAGCCTGAAATGGTCTGTGTTTTATGATAGTCCAATAGCTGCTAGAAGAAGGGGACAAGAAATCAGAAGCACTCATTTTTTCACCTCTTCAACTGACTTGTTGACTCACCTTGGGCAAATTGTTAGGGGCTCCTGCGAGTATAAGCTATATTAGGGAGTCATAACAAGTGGAGAGCATAACATTGGAAGCAATGATGCCCTTCAGAGGTTGACTGAAGTTGTAAAGCAGAGCATTTGTATGTTTTTAAAGTGCCCATGCTGTCTTCAGCTGCCGAGATGAGTGTTGCTATCTTTAGTGGGGTTGGTTCATCTCTGTTAAAATATTTTGGTCCAAACAAAATCAAAATAATGAGTGTTGAAGAAAAATAAATAAAGAAACAAAAAACAAAACAAAACACCATTTAAAAAAACCCTCAAAACAAACCCACACTTTCTTTTCTTCCTCCCCAGCCTGTGAAAGTGACAGGTAAGATTATTTATTCCCTTTGTCTGTTTTCACACAGACAAATAGAGCTAATAGGTGTACTAATGTTGCAGTGCTAGGAAAATAGTTAGTAACTGCTGGCAAGTCCTTGGAGGTCCATACATAAATGTGAATAATTGCAAAATAATACAATTGATAGTGTTTTCTTTGGAGTTTTTTGTCTATCTCCCCCATTAATTTGCAATGATTTTGTGCAAGATAGCAAGCTGCATTGCTCAGATGACCTGTAAAAGTAGTCACACAAACCCAATCAATATTTCCAGCTACTGACTACTGTAGCTTTTAAAACTTGCTATTCTTAAGTTTCTGCCAGTATTTTTCCCTCTTCCTATAACTGCAAAGACCATTTTAAAAATTATTAATCAAGTCCTGTCTGATCTTGTCATTAATCTGAGGTATGGTTCCCAAAGGATATCAATTTTGTGAAACCCTTTTTTTACTGTCTTCTTTACTCCTTTTAGGTTCATATTAAAAGAAAACAAACAAACAAACCAACAGAATAGACATTAGAAGAAAAAGAACAGTTTCAGACTATCCTTGTACAACAATTTACTCACTTATTTCAGGATCATGTGGAGGAAAGTTTCACACTTAAATTTGTTCTCTGTTTTGGGAGGCAAGATTAGAAACTGCACCACATTAACTTCACAACCTAAATAGGTGTCATATGGAGAACTGATTTTACCTTGTTAGGTCCAAGTGATACTCACTAGCTTTTCACCATGTGAGACTTCAGGATTTTTTGAATTCTAAGAATTCTTCACCAGCTTAACAACTCGTGATTTTCTTCTGGAAGCTGGGTTACATGGGTTTTTTGTTCCCAGGCCAGAGAGATCTTGGCCATATCATATTTTGGCAGAATTTCTAGCTGGACAAAAGTGAAAGATGATTAATTTGATAACCTTGTTATAGTCTTGCTGTACTTATAGCCTGCTATAAAGCACATGCAAGTGAAAGAAAACCGTAACAGAACACAGTGACCAAAGAAAAGAACATAGCAACACACAGTGTTTTAACGTATTTCATTACAGTTCATATTTCCTTTTTAATTTTTTTTTGTTGTTGTTGTTTTGTCTTAGAAAAAATTTTAGGGACTTTGTACTAGATGTGACATTTAGGGATCTGTGAGCATGAAAATGTGAAAGCTGAGGACTGATTTCTACTAACCTGAATGGCTGCAATGCCAGTTTATAGAACTGTCATGTAGCTGAAGTTTCTCTCTTTATGTCCCATAAATGGGTGAAGGTGCAGCAAACTTTATTCCAGGAACTTTATTCCCTGTGCCATTACTTATTTACATTAAAATTAAATGAAACATTTAAGCACATTCAGAATTCCATGTTGTGTTCATATGTGCACATGGGTATGTGAATATGTGTACATACCTCCAGTTTCTAACTGCCCAGACCCGACGTGAGAGAGATGGAAACATGCTGTTTTGCAGAGTTTTTGTTACACTTTAAGAATGAACCTACAGTAATTATACACCTTCTAAGTCATTTGCTATCTGAAAAATATTACGTTTTAATACATAGATTTTTAAATACTTAAAATATTTAACATATACTACCCCACATTTTAAAGTTCAGTCACGTATCCTAAGAACCAAGGCTGACTTCCACAATAAAAATATTATTGCTTTGGGAATTAAGGAGAAAAAATATCCTTGGTTCTCCCTGAATGTGCTTTGTACCACAGTTTAAGATCCTAAGGCCAAGTCTTCTTTCAATTACCCTGACACAACCTTATTAGAGTCTATGAATATGAAATAGCCTAAAGGGCTGCAGAATTTGCCCCTTAATGTATACACAAACCTCATTTATTAAGATTCCTCATTTTCACCAATATTGTCAACACACTAAGTGAAGTCTGTTAAAAAATGTTCCATATTCTCGCTACATAAAATGAAACTTTTTATTTCCAATTTTGCCCTGTTATAGACTGGGGGAAATATATTCAATATTGTTTGAAATTGGTGTTAATCAGAATGAAATTCAGCCTTTGTGGTGTGGATTAGATTTTCACCAAACCTCCCAATAAGAGAAGCACTATACATATTGCTGCACATGCATATAATGCACTTATAAAGTTACACCACCTGTTTGTTTGCAAATCCACTGTTGCTTTCTGAAACACTCCAGCTTGTGACTTCATAAATTAAGTTAAAGTTTTTAATTTCCGTTACATTTTCTAGAACACCTTACATCTGGAGGTGGCTGAGTGGTGGCATTACACTGAGCATCCATGACAGACTTAACCTTTTTTTCCTGTTAACTAGTCCCCAAGACAAGCGATATTTAAAAAAAATCTGTGTTTTTTCACAACTAATCACTGAATAATCCACACAATATTAATTTCAGATGCTGCATTGTGAATTATATTGTGTTCAACTGCCTGCACTGACATTGATTTACTGGTATAAATTTATTGCCACTATTTATTACAAGATTCCCCTGGGATATTTTTTGGTTTAATCCAGTGCTGAGGACCATACTCTTTTCCTAAAGACAGTGAAATCAATGAAAGTGAACATTTTCTTTCCTATGGAGCTGAGAAAATCTTTTCCCCTTTTGTAGAGGAACTGCATGCACGCGTGGCTAGGTGCAGGAATGACGCGTTCTAAATCACTTCCTGGTGCTCAGGAGGGGCAGGCTCAATTGCTCTGCTCACCACAACCTGCTGTGATCATGGGCAAGCCCTTATCCCACCATTCCTCCATTTGTCATCTGCTGGACAGGTTTTATGGCAACCAAAGGTTGTGAAGTGCTTGATAATCTTATAATTGCAGCCTCTCTGAATTCTTAAGATGGAAGGAGAACAAGAGTCCCTGACAGAGAGCTCAAAATTAGAAAGTACAGGAGCAGCACTGTATGGAAAGGCAAGGGCTGCTTCCCACTCCATCATCTGTTGAATACATGTGAATTCCACCGTGAGGAGTGATTTAGGGATACCTCTCCTTTGGCATAAGTGTCCAAAGAAAACAAGATAAATCTGGTGCTACTCACAGCAGTGACTCATTAGGATGGATGCCCCCGAATGCCCATCATCCCAGTAGCCTTTCACCTACAAGGTGGAGACACAGCAAGAGTCTCAAAAAAGCTCACATGTAAAGGAAAAATGAGTGAGTGAGTCATCTCTTCTCTTTTGACTTAGTTCATGAAATTAAACTGGTCTCTATGAAGAATTCTTGGAGCTTTTCTTAACTGCTTTTTGCTTCAAAATCTTCACGTTTTCTATTTGTAGCTAAAAATACATGAGTGTTTTCCACAAGTGGAAGTGGCTTTGCTTTTTAAGACATTTTAACATAGTTTAAATGTGCATTTCTTGTTTCACTCTTGCAAGTTCATCTAGAAAGTTCTTTTTTTACATTAAAGAAACATTGTCATACAAAACATACAAAGGATTTTTTCTGAATCTGGAAAATAATATCCATGTCCTTTAAATCTCTTTGCAAGATCTACTTTCCATTTTTAAAAATACTTAACTATTGAATTCAGAACCAGCTCCATTTTCCATCTTCAGTGAGGGAGAACTCCACAACTTTTCTCACAGAAGCAGCTCTGTCCCATCTTCACCAGCTTTGTTAGGGCAGGTTAGAGTAGAAACCATGGGCACTTCAGCTTAGCACAGACAGCAGGAAGCATCCTGCTGCCCTCCCATTTCTTGCAGTCTCAGTGTTTCCTACTCAGCTCTGGCTTCCCACTCCATGGGATGCTGCAGGTCAGATGTCTCAGGAACTCCACTTTCATCTGATCTCCCTCCTGCTGGGGCCTCGATAGAACATGTATCCCAAACTGTAGTAATTAACACTGAAGAGCAGACCACTGCTGTTTCCTAGGTCCCTAAATGCTGATGCCAATGTCTACATCTGATACCAGGGAAAGAGAAATATCTGCAGCAAGAAGAAGGAAAGGGATCTGCTTCTTGTTCTTTGAATCCAGATTCCTTTTCCTTCACCAATAAAGCAAGCAGTTTGCAAATGTTGAAATCCCTTGCAATCTTCCACTTATTGGAAAACTTTTAGGTGGTAAACCTTTCTTTAGCTACTTTTCCTATTAAATTATGCTAAATAAGCATGTCTATTGAAGTGTGAACAGATTCAGATTCACAGACACACACAATGTGTCAAAGTCTCAACTGATTCTACAGAATAAGCTTAAGCACTTCATTTTGCTCTATACCATGCAAAGCATCCTTTTGGGTATTGAGTTTTAGTGTGACAAGTCCAAGTCTCATAGCACCTCACATCGCTTTGAGCAGTGAGCACACTCAAATAGTTTTTCCAGCAGGAAGAAGCAAAAATGTAGGAAAGGGTATTTTCCTTCATGTCTCAGTCTGAGTTTTAATAGTATTTTTAATGCTAATAATAAAGAATATATTTTGGCACATGGCAGCTGCAGAGCCTGAGTGGCAGTTAATGAAAGATAAGGAGGATTCATTGCATGGAAAAAATTATTATTGAACAACTGAACCAATGCTTGTTACACCTTGGCCTTCCAGTCCTAATGTGAGCCAAATGTGACATCTCAATCCAAAAGGAATGCAGTATTTTACAGATGTCTAAGGAAATAAATTGTCATGTATATCAATTTTCTTGTGGCATTTGCTCTTAATAGCAATTGATCTGAAACCAAATGCATGTTACAGCAATTAAGCTGACAGAAACAATGTAAAATTCTGGTGCTTTCAGAGACTCCCATTCCTCCAGTGTGGGACAAAAAACCCAGAGTAATGCAATAAAGCAAATTCCAGCTTTCCAAATGCTGCATCCTGGACATCTGCAATTTGCTGGACATCACTGGAGATTTAAAGTTTTAACAAATACATGAAGGAATGCTCCATCTCTGTTTTAATGAATACTATCCCACAACTTAAAGTAAGGACAATCTTATTAACATAATTATTGTTTGCAATTGTGAACAGAGGGGAGGAAAGGTGAATTCAGTGGCACACAGCACCATTCTGTGATCAGCTGCTTGTCAGGTGACTTGTACAGTGTGATTTGCTGGGTTTCTGTGTTTTTATGCACTTTTTGACTGGTTTGCTTTACTATGCTATTGCCAATTTTCCCAGCTCAGCTACCTCCAGCTTTGGCCTCAGTTCTGTAAACACTCCATTCTCATGCTTAAATTTCTACATGTGAGGAACTCCTACTGAAGTCACCATAACTATTCAGGTGCATAGTTATACTTGCAGAGAAACAAGTGGAAGCTCAGGGTCTTGGAATGAAATATGGAGTGAATAAATGAAATATGAGTTTGTAAGAGAAGCAGTCGTGCCTACCATGATTGCAGCTGAGCGAGTGCTATTCTGCTCATGTATAATGGATGCTGCACTGTGAAAACACATGGTGCCCTGTCTCTTGCCATCTCACTCAGCCTCTTTTTTTCCCCTGAGAAATTTTAAGATGACATCAGAAAACAAGAAAATATGTCCAATAGCATATCATTGTATCACTTTAATATGGTTTCAAATAGTATCATCATAAGCCAGGGACTATTTAGGCAACTTCTTATATTTTTTTTAAGTCTGTCCTCCAAGATGCTGCCCAGAGCCACTTTGGCATGTCAAGCTGTACACTCAGAACGCCTGCAAACTCCCACATGGTGCACTTTCAGAAGTTAATGCATTTGCCCTATGGACATCACTCATAAAGCAAAGTCGGAAATTATTTTTCCAAAATACAGAAAAAACTCCCGACACTGTCATTTTGAGACCACCATTTAGCAGCAGCTTTAGTGTTTAGCTACCATTCTCTCTTTGAGCTCAGTTATGCAATTTCACCTTTAAAGCAGACATCTGTGAGAAGTGAGTCTTTTGTGGCATTGGACAGGAGAACTGGACCCAGTGACCCCAAATGCAGCTTGAGAAAGGTAACAAATTAACATTTGTCAAAGCCCCAGGGGATCCTTATTGCGTAGTTTTATTAGCTGTGAAAACAGCCAATTGATTTGATCTTCCATGAGAACTAACTTTGCCATTTATATTAGCTTTTCCATTTATATCACCTAGATATGTCAGTGGGATTTTCTGATACTGGGCTGAAAAGGACCAGGATTTCACCTTGCATCTCGTCTGTGGGGAACATCACAATAAGAGAGACTGCCTTCCATTGGAAAAGAGAAGGCTGTCAGTAAAAGATCTGTTCAAATAGTCACATGTAAAGCTTTCTTGCAAGCGTATTTGGAAATTTGCTTCTTATTAAAATAATAAAAAGGTTTTAAATGTTGGAAAATGCAAAGGTCATAAAAATTACTAGAATATATTCATAATTCTTTCCCTTCCTAGTCAACTGCAAAACAATAAAAATGTTTTCATTGTTCTGAAATTACATATGTGTTTTTCAGTACTTTCTAATGGTATTCACTTTCCACTGCTGGCTTCTGAAATACTAGGTCAAACCTATTAACTTCTGTGAGGTTTGTGTGGCTTAGAGATGGTTTTAGGGAATGCAAAATCAGTGCCTCAGATTGACAGTATTTTTAGAACAGAGCAGATAACTCTACAGTTACATGTAAAGAAGCTGTTCTGAAATAATTTGTCATGGTAAAAAAAGTAAGGCTGGAAAGATTTTATCAAAAAACTAATGCTTCTTAGAGAAGCAAATTATAAGTCAGTCAGTGATGAAAGGAACAAGGAAAATGTCTCTCTAAGGGCTGACACCAGCTTTTTCCCACCGATTTTAAAGAAAAGCTTTCTTCATTTCTATTGTGCTTGAAACTGGCACAACATCGGCTTTTATTTCTAAAGGACTATTTATCTGCTTTCACAATAAATGATAGTTTTATTCCTTTATAGATGTTACACATGTAACACTTTCATTTTCATAAATTACAATAAAATCCCAAGAGAAAAGCTTTGCTAGGCAAGTGTTATACTGAAAGTTTGAGTATGCACACATGCAAGTATGTGTGCATGCACTTAGGGTTTTTTGTCACACAAGACACACTATCTAATATTACACCAATTTTTCTATAGCTTAAGTAAGACAAAATTATATAGTAAGGTTATATGAAAAAGTAATTACTCCTGAAATTTATTTCCCTTGAGACAAAAAAAAAAAAAAAAAAAAAAAAAAAAAAAAAGATAGGAAATAGTTACTTAACAGAATTTTTCTATCCCAACTATAGAATCTTGTTTCCATGCTGGATTCCATCAAAATTAATTCATTATGGCACAAGCATAAGGGTCCCACAGAAATTCAGATGTAAGATCAGTGTTGTAATTCTCTCTTCAGCTCTTTAGGATAACTAAATGATTATCAATTCCACTTGTACTCAGTGTTATGGTGCTTTTTCACAAGGAAAATTACTTATTATACAAAAACTGATAGTTTGGTATTGTTGAGAAGGTTTTTATTTATTTAGGTGCAAGTATCACGTATTAGCTGTATTAAAACTGGTCACAATGTATTACAAAGGACAAAATACAAGCCAGAATGGAAAGGCCATGCACTAGCTGGCATTTTACTCCATACTCATGGGGGGGTGACTTGATTCACATTTGATTAGGTCTCTAGAGATTCAATATTCCCCAATTTGTCATCTACTAAGTGTTCTATTTGTCACCACAGAGAATAAAATCAACCTTTCTTCCCCTGTCGTAATTACTGCTGGATATACTCATGAACAACAGCATGGTAAGAAGGCAAGCAGCAATGGCAGCAGTAGTGGGGAAGGTCAATTTTATTTACCAAGTTTCCTATATAGATGATTTTTGTGGGTGTTGTTATCATCCCAAGTCAGCAGTTCCACCTTTCTCAAGACTAAGCTAGGCTTTATTTACAACTTCAGTCATTCAAAAATAGACAGAAGCACAAGCTGTTAAACAAGCTTCTCACAAAATAGGGTTGCTTTCACAAAACCTTCCGTTGATCACCCACCTTTCCAGACATTCCACATCAGAATCACACTCCAACCTCATAAAAAGCAACACAACGCTTTCTCCAAAAGGGGTGTGCACTGAGGCCCAGCAGTGAGCACAGTCCATGCTCCCATTTAAATACTGAGAACTCATTGCTCTTGTGACCTTCATGAGCACAGGTGACTGCAGCTACGCCCCAGAGCTGAGCAGTGCAGCCATCACTCCTAAACCTGCACACATCTGCTGGCAAGCACAAAGGGATTCTCTCCTCTCGACAGGACCTCATACCCAGAGACACTGGGAAGAGTTGTGTTGGTAAATATGATCCTACTGAACGGACACAGAGTATTTTTCAAAGAATTGAAATTATTTGATTTATACATCTACTCTAAAACATTACATATTAAATTTATTTTAACACTTTGCCTAAGTCAATGGCTCCTTCAAAAAAGGATAGCTAAGACAAATTCCTTTTCACCTGGATCTTTTCAACATTTTTTCTCTCATAGGATAATGGATATGCACTTGGTAATTCAAAGCCTGCTGGAGCTGCTACTGCTCTTGCAAAGGTGTGAGAAAAGCATGAAAGAAACCCTCCTTAAAAGCCACTGCATGTTCCCTAATAATACATCCACCTGGCTGTTGCTTGTCTTCCCAATGCTGGGAAGAGGCAGACTCTGTCACCCACACTCACACCAGACCCTGAGGAGTACTGCCAGACTGTGCAGAGAGTTTGCAGGCCTGCAGCCCATCCAGAGAGAGCAGCCACTTCAGCTTCAACTTTTTCATCCCTTTACTTAAGGTCAAATTTTTAAAAGTTGAGCTATCTGTGCATCAAGTAGCTTTGCTCTCATAATACCAAATTCATAAAAGACCAAATACTAAAAGAGCAAACAGCACAATTCCTCAGCATGATATAAGGCTTTTTTCCCCCAAGACAATTTGTGAAATATATTTTAGGGAAGGTAATGTGGGGGAAAAGAAATTTTATGTTGCTGTGGCAACTCAAGCAAAAAAAACAGATTCGTGCTGCAACACCTATGTTCAGCACAGTTTAGTTTTAAAATACCATTGACTTCCTCAGTGAAGGAAAGCAATCAGCCAATTTTACAGATGACTTCTTCTTCCCACCCCATGATGTTAAAAGTTCAAACTAAAACAAAATCTTCTCCAGCACAAATACCGGAGGTTTTCAAAAGAAGTATCAGTGTGCCTCTGACCAATGCACGCTGTCTTGGGTGTATTACACCTTCTTCCAACATTTAGATCTTTAGCTCTTGGTCCAACCAGTAGTCTACAAAAAATCCTAGGAAATCCCACCACTGTTTATACTGGATGCAGTATGATCCTTTTTAGTCCCCATGGCTGAACTTCAGCCCACCAAACATCTCCTCCCATAAGTAAATTGCAACCAAATCAGTATCAAACCCAGAAACAGAGGAAAAGCCAGTTCTTTCTCCTGAGAATTGTGTTGGTAAGGAGACTGCAATACAAACAGCTATAGCTGGAGAAGCATGGAAAGCACTCAGTTAATTACACAAGGGATTAATTAAAATAAAGGCTTCAAGGGGAAGAGATGGTGTTCCACTGATCAGTACCAAAAAAAAAAATGGGTTTTGATGAGAATGAAAATCTGAAACTAAAAGTGGAAAAGGCAGATGCAAGGAGGACCAGGGTGCAAGCATGAGGATGAATATGGGAAGTCAGAAATTGAATTTTCAAATTGATTAAAAGAGAGCTGTATGGACCATATTACAGATAGCCTAGACAATACGCAGACAGGTTTTTAAATTTGATGAAAAAATTGAAAAACTACTAAAGAGATTTGGTAATGTGAGAGATAAAAAGGGCAGGAAATACAGAGATCCTTGTCAGCAGCTCCTTCATAGATTGAAAAGAAGATAACTAGAAAGCAAATAGGGTGTATGGAAAGAACCACAGTAATTCAAGGAGAGGTAGTGAAGATGAAGACTTGCATGCTTTGATAATTTCTTGTTTATAGCACCAGGCTCTGCAGGCATGCTTGGTATCTGGCCTGGAGACTCATCCTCCAGGCACTAAGAATAACAGCTGCAGAGAGGTATGAGCAGGAGATGCAGCACTCCAGCCCTCAAAACTGGGAGCTC
Organism: Onychostruthus taczanowskii; assembly: GCF_017590055.1. Lineage (NCBI taxonomy): Eukaryota > Metazoa > Chordata > Aves > Passeriformes > Passeridae > Onychostruthus > Onychostruthus taczanowskii. The sequence continues at coordinate 4,290,373 of NW_024502791.1, forward strand.
CTCTGGCCAAATCAAGCTCGCTTGGCAAAGCCCTGGACATGTTTTGGTACATTTAAAACATTTAGAAGCATAATTTCATATTTAACAGATGCTGTAAAAGATAGACACTCACCTACTGTAAAATACGTGGAGTCCTAAAACTGAGAATCACAAAAACAAAAATCAGGCATGCACAGTCTGTGGCTTGGAACAAATGTGTCATGGAGAGAAATTCATTCTTTCACTTTCCAAGACCGCCTCAGAGTTCAACTTTTTGCTTTGCTTTTTTCATTTCTGGGAACTGAGAATGTTGTTCAGTGTAAAGAGCAGGGAGCAGGCAGGCCTTTTTCTGCACTGACGCTTGAACATGCCATTCCTGAAGCTCAGACTGCTTTCCAGAGAGGAATTCTCACAGCTCTCTGACCCTTGCTTTCTCCTCTAATGCCACACATTTCATGGTATTTGGCTTTTTCTCCTGTCTTTTAAAAGACAGGAATACTTGCTTGGAATACTCCATTACATGTAGCTTTATTTCTAAACTGATATTCATTCCAAGTTACTTACCTGAGCAAAAAATTCGCATTTATTACAGGGAAACCCCTTTTCTCATGGAAATTCATTTTCTTTCCTGGCCAGAATGGGTACTGGCAAATAATGTGGCCTTTTCTGATGAAAATCATCTGGTTTTCACTGAACAATAAGCCATTTCCAGTCAGCATAGTTATTGTTTGAATTTCTTCTACTGTTTTGATGATGTTGTTGGTTGCACTTAATTATATCCCTGTGGAAACAAAGAGATAACATCCTCCTTTCTCAATATCTCTCTCACACACACATGCTAGGAACCAGCTTCCTAATTACCAAGTAAGGCTACTGCTAATGACAACATAATCAAAATGTAGGAATTCATATTTCAAATGCATGAAAAAACACCATCTGCATGCATCTTTTAAGTGAGACATTAAAAACCTGACTCCGTCTGTTCTGTGGACATTAAAAATGTGTAAAAATGAGGATTTTCCCTGGTGTCTTTGGCGAAAATCTCTCTTTTACCCGCAACTGCTCAGTCTGTTCAGCTCAAATTATTCATATTACTACTTCTAATTTTTCTTTCTTTAATTTCATGTGATTACATCTCCTGACATTCCCTCTCAGCACTTAACCCTTTCCAACACAGATTACTATGAAACTCATTTAGTTAAGATTGAGTTAAGCTTGGTGTATTCCATTATACTTGTTTCAGTTTTTTTTCTGTTTTTCTTCTTTGTCTTCCAATCACATTCCAATAATGTATTTTTGGTAACAAGATGCTCAGAGCTTAATGAAATAGTTTCTGTCTTGTTACACACGGAGAGAGACTCACTTCTCCCTCACATCTTGAGATAGCCTAAAGGTATTTCTCATCGCTTTTATAGCCACATCACATAATCTATAAATGAGAGGTAAAGTGAGGCCTCATTTGCTGTTCCGTGTCACCTCTAGATCTCTCTGTTACTTCCAAGGCAGCATTTTGGGCTTTCCCTTCATCTGAATTTTACTACCTGAACATCTCCCTCTTTGTCTATGTAGTAATATTTTAAGTTAAATACTTGATTTTTTTTTCTCGATATTTCCCCCTCAAGCCTTTATTTTTAGCAGTGTTCTCTGGTTGTATTTTAGCTTCTTTTCCTCTCACTAATATTTCTATTTATCACAAAATGGTATAATCTGCAAATTACATTAATAAATTTATAAGACTGGTCCTAATTGCCTGTGCATCTGCCCTTATTCCCTGCTGATTATTTGTGCTATTGCCTAATGCTTTAGTAAGCATTCAGCCCATATGAACACATCTCAGTGAAGATGACTTTGAGGCAGACACTTTTCTGTATACTCAGAATCTGCTTTTATATGCACTGAATTCAGCTGAAATGTTTCACACTGATCATTTCCAAGTCAAAAGAAACAGCACATCTTCCAGATGATCACATTTGGGCTGTTTGCCTTGGTAGTAAAGCTCTGAGCAGAGCAATCAACAGGAAGAGGCAGATCACAGACTCACAGAATTATAGAATGGCCTGGGTTGGAAGGGACCATAAAGATCATCCAGTTCCTATCCCCCTGCCATGGAGAGGGGCATCTTCCACCAGAGGAAAGACTTGTACAGGACTGAAAAAGCATTTGGCTGAGCAGCATCTCTGACATGAGCGTTCCAGGCTGCTCTGGAAATGTAAGGGATTCAATGAGAGTATATTTTATTAACAGAAATGCCTAAAGGAATAACACTCCAGCTACCTAAACTCTGACAGCCCTTTTCAATGTTTCTCTTTGAATGGACTACGTTTGTCTCCTAGAATTTTTTCCAGCCCCTCTAGACTACAAATTGATTTGAAGAATCACTAACAATTTCACACAACACACTCCTAAGAAAATTCTGTACCCAGTCGTGAGCACTTCATAATGAAGAGGAAAAACAAACTGGGATTTATTTATTATTTTTGCTTATATACAAAAACTATCATTTTGTGCTGTACTCTGCCTTCTCAGCAGCATACCAATGACTTCTGTAATTGAATCACAACCCAGCAAATCATTCATAAATATATCCAAGAAAAGACAGATAGTCTGAAATTAGGTAATTAATATGACACTTATTAATAAATACATTTTTTTCATATTAGCAATTCATTATTCTCACAGCAACAAGTTTTGTCCCCCTGTAAATTAGGACATTGTTTAATTGTTTGGAATTGTCAGTGGGAAATTAGCAATACTGAGCTGCTAAGGAACTTCCTGCAGGCTGTAATTCCAGTCACAAAAGAGGAGAGTTGAAAACAGCAAGGAAAAAACAACTACTTCTGTACAAGGACTCACTGAGCCAGGAGGCACAAAATCATTTCCAGAAGAAGACATAGTTTTCTATACTTTTTGACACTTTGGCATCAGCAGGAATCCCTCCTACATCCTTCAGGGAAAAATTGCTGGACTCAGTATGTGGAGATACTTAATGGCAAAAATAATACCTCCCTGAACTTCAAAGTATCAATTCTGGCAGGGATTAAATGGCAATACTGGTCAATAAGTGCTGCTGCTGGGAGTTTGTAACATTTTTTACATCCACTAACTGGGATGCAATTTTGCCGGGCACAATCTATTTGGAGGTAGCTTGTGCTTGTGAACAGGTATTAGTGTCATGACCCACAAGCCCAGCTCCCCCCAGTGTGTGGCAGCATGTTCTGGCTCATCTGGGATCTGCAACTTCAACTTGTGTCTCAGATTCACACCACAGAGAAAAGAGCAGAGACCAACAGACTTGCCAGCCCTACCAAAACACTGATTTGGGATGAACACCCAGCCCACAGGGATCCATTACTTTCAGATGCAGTTCTGGGTGGTTCTGGGTGATCTATTTTCATTGAAAGATAAGGCACAGAGAGCAAAAGGGAATGTCATTATGTCTGTTTAGTTAAAGGACAGATCTTCTAGACAAACATGTCAAAATGTCACCCAGAAGGGGTGGTGGGAAATAAGAAAAAAACTGAACTTCTTCAGTTGTAATCCTAACCCTGTATCTAAATATTACTTAAGGCCAATATGGAACCCAGGGTCATTTGAAAAACTTATGTCAAACCAAAATTTATGATCTGTATAGATATTCACAGTAAGCTTGGGAAAAACTTGTGGTAAAATTTATTTCACTCATCAAAAGATGCCACTTCAGAACTAGAAATGATATTGTATTGAGAAGCAGTTGTGAGAAACCAATGAGAGCTGCTTTCCCACAGGTTTGTGTCAGGTAGCTGAGGACAAGCCTCAGCTGTAGCATCTCCTGAAGCAGTGGCATTCAGAAACCACTCAGCAGAGACCAGCTTCTCTGGTGCCTTCTAAAAGCTCATGCTGCAGCTTTTCTCTGAAACCCAAAAACAGGTGCTCCTTACTCTATCCAGCCACATATCTTCCAGCAATTCCTAATGTCTTCAGCCTTACATCTCCTGTTGCTACATGGAACCCACAGACCCAGTCATGTCAAAGCAGCTACAGACAATTGCTTCAACCACGTTACCAGAAGCACTCACCACAGGCATTCCACTGTGGTTTTTCTTAGCTAAGTGACAGGTAGCATAGTGGGGTTTTTGAAAGGCCTGAAAGATGTTTTCAGCATTTCTTTCCTTTCCCCAACCACAGAAGAAAAGGGGAGTTGGTGGGAGAAAATGGAATCATGCTTGCTTCCATTCTTTAAATATTTTTTTTCTCCCATCCCACCAGCATTGGCACATATCTAAAGTAATATGTTTCTGTATATCCGTACATTGTGAGTCTGATTTTCTGTAGAAAAGAAATGTAGCTAATTTGCAGATTTTAGATTTAGATTTTTAATTACTAAGGCTTCCACATCAGGCCTCATTCATAGCCATGCTATACAGCAACGATTGCTGCATCAGCAGTGGCCTCAGTCCCAGCCATGGGGGATTTCCAGCTAACAGAGGACGAAAAAGTTACTTCTCAAACAACCCTATGAAAGCTATGTGCCAAAAGCATGTGCCATAAATGAGGGATGCTTTTGACTCCTCTGCCTCCAAGTCATATTCTACAAGTCTGGTTTTGTTGGTTTTTAAGTTAATCCACTGCTGATCACCTACCAAAAGAAAATATTTCTCACTCTTTCTGTAAATTCAAGCTGTAGACTTGAGCCATAGGTTTGTGTCAGCACCATCATTCATCCTCTAAGCTGCAGCAACTCAGATCTAGCTGAGAACCAAGACTTAACCCATTCCTCTGCCAAAAACTTGGATCAGATCTGATCCATTATATACATCTTGTAATCACATAATTGCTCTTGCTCAAACAAGAGAGGGCCTGGGAATGCACAGATGAAGGCAGGAGTGAGGGGAATTACTCCACTCAGCAATGCCACAGTAAGCTGGCTGAATTCACGTCTTAATCACTCCTCACTGGAATGCAATCCTGTTAAACCAACAATAAAACTCTTATTTGTGTTGATTTTCCTTAAGATGAGAGCTAATTGACATTCAGAACAATAGATATGATTATGCTGAATTCTAATTTCGCCCCAATTTTTGCCTAACTCTGTTGTGATAAGGCATGAAATGATGACACAGACACTGCTGCTCTCGAGGGGAACAAAAAAGAAGAACTTTATTTTCTGACTCCAACATTTATAGTTTTCCAAAGGTGACAGTGGATTGGAGGGTGACAGTGCCACCTCTCCAATGCCACTGGACAGACCAAGGGTCCATCAGTTCTCTCCCACTCCATGAAAGAATGCAAAACATAGGTTATTTACAGAACTGTGTGTGAGAAAGTTTGTTGAAAGAATGTAAACATCAGAAGGCTTAACAAAGTCTTACAAAATCAGGGCGACATCACTCTAGTATAGCATTACCAATCTCTCAGCTCCTGTGATTGGACTTCTGCTGTACACAGAGCAGAGTAATCCTTGGAAAATATCTGATTCCAAAGGAGTGAAATAAGAAGAGCAGTTAATAGATTTTCTTACTAGCACACTTTTGAAGCGATTAGCAGGAGTTTCCATTTTCCTTTGTCGCTTGTCTATAGAAGAAAAAAAAAAAAGAAAAGAGCATAAGAAAAAGTATCTGAAGGCTACAGTTTTCCAAGCTGGATTTACAGGCTAAAATAAAACTGAGATATCTTGGTGGTATTCAGTGACTTTCAGTTGGTTCAAAATGAGGAGATCTACTCCACACAAAAAGGTATGCTCTCATTTTGGGTTGCATCAATCAACTTGATTAATTCAGGCTAAAGCAGAAAGGTAATTTGGGAGTTAAGCTGCAATAGCAACTGACAGGGAGCCTGAGGGTGAAGTCACACTGTCCAAATTAAAATTCACATTGCAAGAATAGCACTGCTATTCTAACCCGTGCTTGGTACACACCTCTTCTCCTGAATTTTGGAGGAAAATGGAGATATATTTAATGTAGACAACCCTTTGTCCTAGACAGAATCATATTAAAGACTTCATAACTTTTGCTATAGTATGCACTTGCTTATATATATATAGATACACTATATATATACTATATATATACACTAATATATACTATATATTTGCTTATATGATTTTCCATTGGAAAGTCTTTTTTTCACATCAATCCAGTATGTACTACGTTGACCTATTGGAATAAAGAGATTGAACTGCAACATAACATGCTCATTTTAAAGTTTTATTGTTTAAGCAGTTGGGGGAGGAGGCTTGGAGGGCAGGGGGAAGTGATTACAGTGAGCACATATATGCTTTCTTTTCATACCTGTGCCTAGCAGGCTAGGAAGCTGCAGCATCACTCTGGAGTGCCAGGGCAGCACGAGGTGCAGTCAGGCACCCTCCTGCTTCAGCTGAGTGTCCTGGTGGGCTCTGCATCTTCTATCAGGAAGCCACGTTCCCATCTGGTTAAAACAGCTTCCTACAGTCATCAGTAGCTTTTCATCAGCGGGCTGAGAACCCTGTAACACCTACCAGCAGATCAGAATACCCAAATACATTTGTTACAATATTTCCACTTCAGTATGTCACTAATAGCACATGTGGGATTTTCACTGCCCTTGAAAGAGGACCAAAGCTTGTGGATACATCCCACAAAATGACAAGGTTGGAAGCGACCTTCAAGATCATTGAGTCCAACCCATGCCCCAACACCTCAACTCCAGTCATTTCTTAAACACATCCAGGGATGGTGACTCCACCACCTCCCCAGGCAGACAATTCCAGTACTTTATCACTCTTCCTATAAAAAACTTTTTCCTACTATCCAACCTATATTTCCCTTGGCACAGGTTGAGACTGTGTCCTCTGGTTCTGTCAGTTGCTGCCTGGAGAAAGAGCCCAAACCACTGGAACCACCTTTCAGGAAGTTGTAGAGAGTGATAAGGTCACCTCTGAGTCTCCTTTTCTCCAGGCTAAACAACCCCAGCTCCCTCAGTTGTTCCTCAGAGGGCTTGTGTTCCAAGCCCCTCTCCAGCCTCGTTGCCTCCTCTGGACACACTCAAGCATCTCAAGGTCCTTCCCAAACTGAGGGTCCAGAGCTGGACACAGCTCTCACGTGTGGCCTAACCAGTGCCAATTACAAGGAAAGAATTACCTCCCTGCTCCTGCTGGCCACACTATTCCTGATCCAGGCCAGGATGCCGTTGGCCTTCTTGGCCACCAGGGCACACTTCTTGCTCCTGTTCAGCCGACTGTCACCTTTCTACCTGGGCACTGTCCAGCCACACCATCCCCAGCCTACAACACTGTAGGGGGTTATTGTGGCCAAAATGCAGGACTTGGCCCTTGGACTTACTAAACTTCATCTTGTAGGACTCTGCCCATCTATCCAACTGTTCCAAGTCTCTCTGCAGAGCCCTTCTCCCTTCCAACAGATCAACACAAGCTCCTAGCTTAATGTCCTCTCAAATTTACCAATGAAAAACTTAATACCCTCATCCATGTCATGAATAAAAATATTAAACACAACTGGCCCCAGCACAGATCCCTGAGGGACACCACTGGTACCTGGCCCCAGCTGGATGCAGCACCGTTCACCACCACTCTCTGGGCCCGGCCATCCAGCCAGTTCTGAACCCAGCACAGAGTGCTCCTGTCCAAGCCATGGGCTGCCAGCTTTTCCAGGAGTGTGCTGTGGGAGATAGGCCTTGCTGAAGTCCAAATAGACAACATCCACAGCCTTCCCTGCATCCACCAGGCAGATCACCTGGTCAGAAAAGGAGACCAAGTTGGTCAAACATGACCTACTCCTCCTAAACCCATGCTGGCTGGGTTTGATACCCTGGCCATCCTGTAAGTGCTGTGTGATGGCACTCAGTATAAACTGCTCCATTACCTTACTGGTTACTGAGGTCAGGCTAACTGGCCTATAATTTCCAGGATCCTCCTTCCTCTCCTTTCTGAGAGTGGGTGTCACTTCCAGTCATCTGAAATCTCACCAGTGAGCCAGGACTGTTGGTAAATGACGGAGAGCAGCTTCACAAGCTCATCTGCCAGCTCCCTCATCACCCTGGGATGGATCCCACATGGTCCTATGGATTTATGAACATCCAGCAGCTCAGCACCTGACACCATCTATCCACCCAGGAGGACAGTTATCCTGAGGACAAGCCATCTTCCCACTAAAGACTGAGGCAAAGAAGGCATTAAGCACTTCCACCTTCTCCTCATCTGCAGTTACTAAGTTCCCTCCCACATCCAGTAGAGAACAAAGGTTGGTCTTACCCTTCCTTCTGCCACTAATATATTTGCAAAAACATTTTTTATTATTCTTTACAAAAGTTGCCAAATTAAGCTCAAGCAGAGCTTTGGCCTCCCTAATATTTTTCCTACATGCCCTAGAAGCCCCCTTAAATACTTCATGAGAGACCACACCCTTCTTCCAAAGAAAATGCATCCTCTTTTTATTCCTAAATTCCTTCAAAACCTCGTTGCCCATCCAGGCTCGACATTTGCCTCCTTTATTCATCTTTCAGCACACAGGGGTAGTCTGTTCCTGTGCCCTCAAGATCTCTGTTTTGAAGCACACCCACCTTTCCTGGACTCCTTTGTTTTTAAGGGCTGCTTCCCAAGGAATTCTCTGAATAAGTCTCCTACATAGGCCAAAGTCTGCCCTCTGGAAGTCCAATATAAAAGTCTTATTGATATTCCTCCTCATTTCATCAAATACTGAGAACTCCATAATTTCATGATCACTATGCCCCAAGCGGCCTCCAACAACCACATCTCCCACCAGCCCATCTCTATTTGCAAGCAACAGGTCTAAAATAGTCCCTCCCCCGGCAGGTTCACTCACCAGCTGTGACAAAAAGTTGTCCTCCACATACTCTAAGAACTTCCTGGACTGCCTCTTTTTTGCTGTATTAAGTTCCCAGCAGATGTCTGATCACTGACAGACAAGGCTGAACAAGAACAAGAGCTGGTAGTCTTGAAACAGTCTCCAGTTGCTTACAGAATAAGCTATCCACCTCTTTTCCTGGTTAGGTGGGTGATAACAGACTCCCAGCAGTATGTCAGCCTTGTTGGCATTCCCCGTAATTCTTATCCACAGGCATTCAGCTTCATCATCATTAGTTTCAATATCCATGGCACCAAAAACCTCCCCAGTATAAAGGGCCACCCCTCCACCTCTTCTCCCTTTCCTGTCTCTCCTGAAGAGCTTGTAGCCATCCAGTGCATCACTCCAGCCATGTGAGTCATCCCACCACATTTCCATGATGGCAATTACATCACAGCTTTGCTGCTGTACCATGGCTTCCAGCTCTTCTTGTTTGTTGCCCATGCTGTGTGCATTAGCATACATGCACCTCAGCTGAGCTGCTGATTTCACCCCTAACTCAGGCTTACCGCCCTTGGGCTGCCTTCCAGACAGCCCAGCTGCATCCCCTTCCCCCTTCAAACCTAGTTTAGAGTCCTCTCAATGAGTTCTGCAAGTTCATGAACCAAAATCCTTCTGCCCACTCCCACTGTGTATGAGAAGATACCAAATCCAGTGAATATCTCATATTTTGAAGATTTATTGCCAGCAAGGTGGCTAAAAGAATACTCTTAAATCGATGTTCATTATGTGCTGCTGATCTGTTTTGTCAAGAACTGGGAGAAACAGGCAAACATTTTATCAGTTTGTGACAATCAGAAGCTTAACAGCTGTTCCCTGAAAGAAGCAGGTAGAAATGTGGATCTTTATATGCAAATGTATGGTTCATAAAACTGCAAGAAATGAAGATAAAAATAATTTTTTGCTAAAATAATGTTAACTTCAAATTTTCCAAGAACTGTTCAAAAACATCTCACAAAAAAAAAGGGTTTTCATGCGTAAATATGGACATATAATGCTTAGACTAAGAGATACTGTCAAATAATTATCTTCAGAGATTAGATGCCTTTGATGTCATTCCTGTAGCAGGCATCTACATTTGGTCAGATTAATCACTCTGTTGACCATGTTAACCAGATTTCCCCTAACAGAGTCAAATAATTAGCTCAGATGTAGATATCAACATGATTAAAATTTGCAATATGGACATTCTTTGTTTTTTTATTTTCAAGATTGAACTGCCAAAGAATTTTATTTTTATCTTTTAGGGCTTTTTTCCTACTGCTCCACTACTCCAAAAAAGAGGACTAACTAACACACGCTCTCACTGTTGCATTCCTAGTTCAGCTTTATATTCATCTGCCCACTCAGGACAGTGAATGGGAAAGATTACACAGCAATTCCTAATGTCAAGTTCAAATTCCCCTTCGGTCCAAAAGAAACTCCTATTAATGCTTTTAGAAGGACGACAATGAGAACATGAAATGCAAACCATACCGTTCAAAGACAGCACCATTACAAATTATATCCTTCTCTGGATTTCTTTTGTCCTACAAAACAGACTATTTACAATCCATCTGCAATGCCTATTTTCACTATTGCAACTAAAATCTACATTCAAGGTAAGGAGATGCTCCTACATTTTAAGACATAAAGTCAATAACAACAGAAGAAAGAATGGAAAAGAAACCAATCTATGTAAATAAGTAGGAATACTGTAATGGCAGATAGCTAGAAAATTAAAATTCAGAATTTGGATCTACAAACTGTTAGTGCAGTACCTAGCACCCAGGAGCAATTACCATGAGGCTTTTAACTTTTGGCCCTACTGCAATGCAAACATCAAATAATGATGGCTCAAAGCATGAAATTTTGTGTGTTGATTCTGACAGAGCTCATGGAGAACTCCAGGATACAGGAATGGTCCATGCACACTGGTCATCCTTTACACTCACCAGTTTGGTTCTTTGGATGAGTCTATTAAACAACATGTGATGCACCATTGAGTCCTCAGTAATTTAACATCTCTGCTCAGCAAGGTTGCTCACAGAGGCTGATGCACTTCATATATTTTAAAGACAGATTAAGTATTTTCTTTTTATTTTTGATGGGGGATTTGATCAAACCACAGTGCTCCCTGTTCACTTTTAAATTTTGTTCTTGCTTCAAATGCTTCTCTGCAGTATTGCCCCAGTGTATTCCAGCCATTCCCATATCCAGGAAGAAATTATCCTGGATGATATTTTACTTTCCTGAGTAGTTTTACTGGCTGGGTCATTTGTTTCTCTTAACGCATTTTTATACAGTTTGACAGCTGCATGATCAAGAAATACACATGATAAATGGAAGTCACCCCATCAGAAACCAAGCCCTTTAATCCACTAGACAAATGGTTAAATTTAAATCAAAAGAAGCGGGTCTGGGATAATTTCAAATCCACCTGAAAGCTGAAAAGAAAATTGCTTGGACTGAAATTTAGCTCCCCGAATTTGGCTAAACAAAACAAAACAAAACAAAACAAAACAAAAAAAAAAAGTACTTTTTTATTCATTATAGAGTTAGAATTTACTTGACTTATTTTCTTATTTTCTTTTTGATTTACAGTGTCTGAAATGGAATGGCTGTACATTATGAAAATAATTTCTGGAGCAATAGCTTTATAGCTTTCAAACCTTGCCAGTGTCATAAACAGTGACATTTGTAAGCTGCTGAAGGAAAACCTCAAGAACAGAAACCTCTGAATTTCTCAGACTAGTCTTATTCAGACAGATCTGAAGCCAGAGCCAAATTCAGAATTACACCCTCAGTAAATTCAGGCCACTGTTTCTCAATAGCTACTGCCTACTTAATTAGGACTTTCAAATGAGGATGAAGCCAGAAATGAGTCTCCATTAAATAGCTCAGACTAGTAATGTGTTTAAAGTTAAGAACTTAAGTGTGGTGTATATCTGCTTTATCCTTATTACCAGTAGCTTGAAAATAAGCCAATTATCATTTTAAATAACTTACAATCTTATCCACCTCTTGTCAGCTTCTAAGATGCAAAAAGAAGGAAAGAAAGCAGGGTTTGGGAACAGAGAGCAATAGAGTGACTGTTCCCTTTGATTCAGAAAAGAAAGCTGTAAGAGGCATTTTTCATCTAAAAGAGATTAAGCAGAAGGAACTTTCACCTAAGCATAGCCAAAGGTTTGGGTGAGGGCTTTGCCATCTATTGCTGCCAGCAAAAGCCACAGAAGCAACTTTTCTCTGAAATTGAAAAAGAAACATACAAGAGAGAGAAAATGCCCTGTATCTGTCTTCACATATGCACAAAGAGAAAATGCCCTGTATCTGTCTTCACATATGCACAAACCCTCTCCATTTCATGGCTGAGTATGGCTGCTTTCCAGAACTGTCTTTTATCATTGCTTTAGAGAAACTATAAACCATAAAGCTATGTGAATTCCAACCATGTCCACTGAATAGCTCTCATGAATAGCTACTCATCTTACAGTGAATATTTCTTTAAAAACTTGAATCTGATCAATCTTCTTTCCTTGTCAACTTCACTTTCTCTCACCCTCCCCACAGGTACATTTCTGAACACCACATCTTACCCAGCTGAGGGTTTGTCTCACTTCTGTAAACACCAAGTCTGTCTGGAACAGTCTGTTGGGAGGCCTCCTGCTTCAAAACCACCACCACTTATCACCTGGACATGAGAAAACAAAGCACTGATTTAACTGTTTCTGTTCATCTCCTGCACTACACACAATCTCCAGCTGGTAGGAGGGGGATGAAGAGAGGGAAGAAATGCTGAAGTACTGCTTAGGCTACAAAACATGTGGCAGCACGCCTGCCATACACCTCATGTACAGAGAGGAACCGGGTTTGTTTTGGGAAGAAAAATTTAGGAGAAACCAAACCACTGTACACATACCAACCTATAAATTCAGGCAAAGAATTTTTCACAGTTCCAGGAACACAGGTAAATAAATGCAGCTGTACAGTAAAGTCATATTCACACCAGGAAGAAAAAAGTTTGGAAAACCAAAATATGTAATTCTATCTTTAATTCTATCTTTACAGTATAGTACCTGCTCTATTCCTACAATTTATAAAAAGGCAGAAATGTGTTTCTTTTATTCACCAAGGGACTGCAGTGGCTTTGCTTTTGTAAAAAGGAAGGGCAATGGCTGCTTTTGTTTTACCTATATTCAGATTACTATGTGTGTGAGTTTTTACACCATATTGGTGTAAAACTCACACACATAATAAACTCACCTCCAACCCCTGCCCAGCTCTTTTCAGTCCACAAAGCTTGGGAGAATATTCTAAAATAACCATCTCAAATGAAACTTCCAGGCCTCTGTGTATGCTCTAACATTCCATCCTGAAAAACAAGAAATATATTTTAAAAAGAAAAAAAGGATATAAAACCCCTAAACCCAGAGGTTTCATGTAACACTGTTGCTTTCTTTCTTGGAAAAAAATCTGATTCCTTAAGCTCCCTGACTGCACCAAGCGGGCCCACTGCATCTGTTAAACTCATTGACTGTGACTACCGCCTTTATATGAAGCAAAATTTCAGTTTTATGAACTTTAGTTTGTGTGAAACCCAGCAATAATGTCATCAGAGCCCTGTGGGTATGGCAGGGAGGGCTGACAACAACATGCTGTAGAGTTTGTGGTACCAGTTCAAACAGGGCTTCAGGCTTCTTCTGGAACATTGCTGAGTCTCAGCATGATCCAAAATACTTGAGCTGCCAACCACTGGTAAATTTATTAACTGTCAGGCAAAAGAAAAAACCACAGAGAAGTTAGCCATTTATTTTATTATACTTATAGATGTCCATTATGATGTCAAAACATAGTAGTAGGGAAAAAAATATCTTCCCTTCTCTCTTGAGAGATATTTCCAGATTACTACAATGGCTTGACTGCTCTTATTTGATAATTTTCATAGTGTACATGTGGGAGCCACACACTATATCATATATGAAAACACAGCACAGATTTATGGATTTTTGCATTGGAGGTCTGCTTCAAAAACTTCCCTTGGTCTGCACACAAAAATACAGGGAAAATAAATAAATGCTTTTTTACTACCTCAAGCTCAAAAGATAACTAGATAATGCATAATTACAGTACCCTACCAGGAAAAATTATGCTCCTCTGAGAGCTAGATTTTAATTATGCTTCAGCCAATGACTGTTTCCAGCACTGACCTCAAGTGGAGAAGGCACATGACTTGCAGACTGCATTACCCACACCAAGTTTAAGATGGGACCTGGAGTGTAGTTAAAGTTCTACCCTCTATTTTTCCAATTAATTCACAATTGTGAATACTAACCTGAGGGTACATTAGATAACTTTGTTCTAAATGGCACTTGCGTTTTTTCACAATTTGCATTAATGAAATTCCAGCAATGAAAGTGATTATCACCTTAAAACTTTTGTGGAGAGAATACACTGCTTGGCACATCAAATTTTAATCTCTAATTATAGGTCTCAATAAAGAGCCAAATGCTGCTGTAGCAACACATCACTAAATGCAGTCTCCTTTTTGAAAGGTGTAAATATAAAAAACAGATCTTTGCCACAGCTGTACACATTGATTGTAAGTGACCAGTGCATTGGGTTTTTGTTTTGTTCTCTAAATCTGTTCACCCAGAGGGCCCAATTCTCCAGTGACTGACACCACTACAACTTAACCAACTTCAAGAGCTCAGGTCCCCTTATTCACATGTGAGAGCACAACCCGAACAACGGAGGGGGTTGGGCTTTCCACACAGAAGAAGCTATCTCTCCCTCATCATCCAGCAGATCTCTTTCTACCACACTCCAGAAAAGCTTGATCTGCTTCTGATGTACATTTTCGTCTAGGTCAGAAAGCTGTCTGGTTCACCAAGCTCAGTGAGGTCAGTCAGTCAAAGCCATTGCTTTTCTGCATGCTGTAAGCAGGAAATCAGAACATTCAGCTTTAAAAAACATATTCAAGGAAGTATAAACTTCATAGATGAGCAAATTCACACTCCTCCTTTCACTGTTTTTAGATGAGGCAAACCTGAGGCAAATTTTAGGCTCACAGAGTTATTTCCCAGAATAACTTCAGTTAAAAAATTCTAACAAGTCTTACATTCAGGAAGACAGTAGAAAATGCCTCCTATCTTGGGACCAGCCAAAAAAATTATCTACAAGGCTAATTTTCTTCACGGTTAAGCTACACAGGACCAAATTTTCTGAAGATTTCTCTTTTCTTCTTGGCATTGTAAGAACTGAATTTTCTGGAGTGTATTGGTTTTTATTCCTTTATGAGTTATCCTTCTTGCTGCTGAACTTTCCAGACATCACATTTAAAAATGCCTTTCAGAACCTCCCACGTAGCCCTGGGCCTTTTGTCCATTTTCTTGCTTTTGCTTTTCCTCTCCTTGTTCAGTGTTCCATGTAGTTTCACATTTGTGCAAATAAAGAAGTTACCTGTGAGGAAAACAGGCAGTGCATTGGGTTTGTGTGGCAGTGCACTGGGTTTGTGTGGCCACATCTTGGTAGCAGTGTGGCTACAGGGGCGGCTTCCATGAGAAGCTGCCAGGAGGTTCTCCCATGTCCAGCAGAGCCAATGGCAGCTGGCTCCAAGACTGATGTGTCAGTGGCCAAGGCTGGACCAGTCAGGAATGATGGTAACACCTCTGTGATAACACACTTAAGAAAGCAAGAAGAGTTATTGCACAGAGGAAGTTGCACTCACAGAAGAGAGGAGGGAGACCGTGAGAGGGACAGCTCTGCAGACACCAAGGTCAGTGGGGAAGTAGGGGCAGGAGGTGCTCCAGACACCAGAGCAAAGATTCCCCTGCTGCCTGTGGTGAAGGCCGTGGGGAGGCAGCTGTGCCCCTGCAGTCTGTGGAGGACCACAGGGAGGCAGAGATCCACCTGCAGCCCATGGAAGAGACCCATGCTGGAGCAAGATGCCTAAGAGGTGGCTGTGAGCCTGGGGGAAGCCTTTTCTGGAGCAGTGTCCTGGCAGGACCCACAGAGCCATAAAGAGAGGATCCCACACAGGAGCAGATTTCCTGGTTACCCTTGTGACCCTTTGGGAGACCCACACTGGAGCAGTCGGCTCTTGGAGGACTGCACCCCTTGGAAAAGACCCATGTTGGAGCAGATGGTGAAGAACTGCAGCCCATGGGAAGGGCCCATGTTGGAGAAGGTCATGGAGAACTGTCTTCCATGGAAGGAACTACAGCAGCAGGGGAAGGATTCTTCTCCCTGAGCAGTGGCATAAACAATTTGAGAAACTGACCATAACCTCCATTCCCCATCTCCCTGCACTGCTGAGGAGAGGAGGTAGAGCTGGGAAGGAGGGAGAGGTGTAGGGAAGATGTCTTTATGATTTGTTTTACTTCTCATTATCCCACTTTGACTTTGTTAGCTATAAATTAAATTAATAGTCCCAGGTTGAGTCTGTTTTGACTGTGATGGTATTTGGTGAGTGATGTCTCCCTGTCCTTATCTCATGAGCCTTTAATTGTATTTTTTCTCCTCTGTCCAGTTGTGGAGGGGGGTGATAGATAGGTGGGCACTGAGCATCCAGCCAGGGTGAACCCTCCTCAGACAGGAATAGCTGTACAAATCATGCAAGTTATTCACAGAACCTGGATGAAAATTTTGTCCCATGACTCTCTTGATTCAACTACAGTCTCCTGAAACTGAAAATCAAATAACAAATGGGTGCTGACTGATGATCCCTTTCCTACAGTATGATCTTGGGCAATACATGGTTCTCAGATGCAAAGAATATTATACATATATTTTATTGATTAATATTTTTTAAATCACAGATGCCTAAATACTGACTCTTGAATTTTAAGATATTTAGACATACTTTTCAAGCTTGTACTTAGAAGAAGTTTTACTCTGTTTTGACATGAACAACTAGAATTACAGCAACTGTAAAATCTCTGTAAAATGCTTACTTGTCTGTTTTCTTTATAACAGTTACATTCTGTATTCTGCATTGTAAAATATAAAGCAAGGGAAATATATTTCTTAACCAGACTAATGCATGTATTTTCAGCTCTCAGCCTTCAGACATTGAGCTCTTGACTTGGGCCATACAGACATAAAAAAGTACTAAATCTGTGCCTAGAAATTGTATATGTCTCTTCCCTTGCTTAAATTAATATTCTAAGATGCTTTTTCAGGCAAACTTCTGCATTTTATATATGTTATTATGCCACTGGATTTGGTATGCTTCACACAGGATCACTTAGGTTCACTGCAAGTTTTGCCTGTAGTTAAGGTAATGCTGTAGTAGCAGAGATCATGAAAGATGTGAGTAGTAAGAGCAGAACATGGATTTTTTCACCTAACACAAGAGAAAAGAGAAAGAAACAGCACTAGGGTCTCTGCACCAGAGTATGGTCTGAAATGTTCAGCTTTGAAAACAAAATACGATTTGGTTTCCATACTCATCTGCTTTTGGTCAGTTAGGGATATCTCCTGAGATTGTTCCTCAGAAGTCTATTCATTTCCAAGAAATTACAACAGAGAGAATAAATGCTCTGAAATGTACTAAGTCAATATACACAAGTGAAACTGGCTCCAACGTCATTAACTAACAGATTCTGTTGCAGGACTCTGCAAACTCATTTCTTGGGAAGCAACTATTATGTCCTACAACAGCTATGCATTGATTGTAAAAATGGGACTGAAACTGATGCCTAACAAGGGAAACCTCAAAACTTAACCAGGACCTGTACAAAGAAGCATGCCACTGCAGAGAAAAATAATCAGCCATTTCTAAACTTGGCATAACTCAATTCATTTGTCTTGCTTTGGCCTTATACTTTCCCATTCCCACTCACTGCAGCTAGCTCGAGCATTTTTCTTGTCAGATAAGAGAAATAATATTAAATGCATTTCAAAGCTTTCAGAAGACTTACTGGTGTGAAGTATCAATCTGAAAGTTTGGACAAAAAGCCAATGTCTCGAGCAAGAAAGGCTCGGTTACCCTAAGCAGAGATTGTCAAACAGTCTCTATGCCATGTAGATACCAGATTCCCTGCCATTACTGTGGTAAAGGATGAAAGTTAAATAATTTAGAATTGAAAAGTTCAATATCCTATTATCAAACTCCTTAGACAGCCAACACACTATGACACAAGGCTATCCTAAATTCAGTAGCAAATAACTTGCTGCCTTTGTCTGAAAAAAAATAAAAGTAAGGAACATAACAGATTATTTCTATTTAAAAGAGCAAAATCAGCTGATTAAGTCTCAAATATGACTGGCTCAATTGTTTTGTGTTAAGAACCTGAAAATCTTTAATTCCCTTTTAAGGTAAACCCCATTTGAATACACATAGCAGTTAAACTGCCTAACAAGATTTATGATCAAAGCAAATGTGAAGTAATTGCTACTGGTTTGTGCAGCAAAGTGCCTCATACAAATAAAGGCAACAATATAAATAGAATCTAATTTCGTGCAAAGTGTAAGGAAACAGACCTTATGGAGGGGAGGGAATAAAAAAATGTATACATTCCTGTTATTAGATCACAGTTATTTTTAAACTTTCACCGTGAAGTGACAGCACCAGTAGAAATGAGCTTTCCTGAACAACTGTGTGCTACTCATAAATGTGATCTGTGTAATCAGGATTTCAGAATCTCTTGGACATATACACAGACCAATAAATGAGTAGAGGACCTAGGGAGGGGTGAGGTTGGGTGCCAGACATGAATAACTAAAAACAACAGGGAAGTTCACCTCTGGAAGTTAATGTCTAAATTAAAATAAGTCACCTAACTCACCTTAAGTGGCATCACCATTTCTACAAGTTTCTGCTATTGTGATGAAAATGTCTATCTGTTCAAGAAGAAGGAATGGCAGGAATTGAATCACGTTATAGTCATGGCCCTTACATGTCTAGAATAACAGCTTCAACATGATTGCCATTTTAGTTTTCTGAAATGCTCTAAACAATGCAAATAATTTCGCAATAATGAGAGCAAAATTAGCTTTCCAAAGGTTCATGGTATTTAATGGATCACTGTATTATATCTTGAGAGATTCACAACACAGCATCCTCTTTTCTACATTGGAGACAAGGATTTGATGGTTGGACTGTGCAACGGATGAGCAATTGGTTGTATGGCTGCAGCCAGAAGGCAGTGGTCAATGGCAAAATACCCAGATGCAGAGCAGTGACAAGTGTTATCCCTCAGGGGTCCATGCTGGGACCAGCACTGGTTAATACCTTCATTGATGACACAGCAGGACAGAGCACACCCTCAGAAGGTTTGCAGGTGACACCAAGCTGAATGGTGCCACTGACATGTCTGAGGGTTGAGATGCCACCCAGAGGGACCTGGACAGGTAGGCCCATGAGAACCACATGAGGTTCAACAAGGCCAAGTGCAAGTGCTGCACTTTTGAAGATTTCAATAAATTTATTGGGGAGGTCACAAATATTTTGCAAGGAAACACAAATGAAAGAAATCACAGTCTGTAAAACTTTGAAAAATTATCTGTACTTCAGGCATCACCTGGATTTAAAGACCAAAGTGTTATAATCTTCATTATGTACATCACAGCATTCACATCTACCAGACCTGAGACACAAAATAGGCTAAAGTTCTTTCCTTGACCAAAATTCTTGCTCTCCAACAAATTCCATATAAAGAATGCTAATTATGAACGTTACTCCATCTACAGGATGAGGGTGAAATTGTGATTCATCGTCACTCACCACTGAACATTCATAGCTTCGCTACTAAGATGGTTCCTCATTACTGACTATGTACTTTTTGGTTCTCTATGATATTCTGTGCAGGAGGAATGATGACCACTGAAATGCTGAGAGTCCCTGAAACACTCAACATGGACAACAAGAATCATAGCAGATTTCTAAACCCAAAGAGAACAGCCATGTTAGCTTTGCTGCAGAGAAAAGTTCACACTTCCTGGCAACTGATCCCATTCTACACACATTCACTGAAATTTATTACTAAATTTCACAGCATTAACTCACCATAAAAAAAGTCTGTCTTTAGGACTTAATTCCATCTATGCATTTTCTAACCTGTGACAGCTGGGAATAATTCCAAACCACACACTTCAATCTCTGAGAAACTTCTGGACACCAACTCCCTCCTCTCCAACCTGCCATACCATTCCTGAACGAGCTTGTAGCATAACTAAACAAAGGCCAGCTACAACCTCATCTAACTGATGCTCAAATTCTAAACTTGGAACAGTCTGAAATCATGCCAGAACACAGAATGGAGCCTTCTTAGCAGCACAGATGATCCCCTATCCACAGAGGGAACACAGAAGATGGTTTCTCATCTGGGGCATATCTGCAGCATTTGACTGTGAGTTACATGGTCTTATGGAGATTATGAGGCATTTGCTAAAAGAGATGACAGGAGCAAAAGGTAATTTGCTAAAATGTTTTGAGTCTTTCTGGACTGTATCCATCAAAACCTGATGGGAAAACCTCACTTTCATCTGACACCTATTACTTTGGTGTACCATATGATGGGTTTTCTTTACTAGCTATTATATGGGCTATTCAAATGGTAATAATGTAAATACCCATAATCTATAATGGCACACAGAGATATTGTTCACACATACAACAGTGCTCTTTTGCAAAGGGTAAGGTGAAGTGCTTCAAGGGCAAAGGATGTAGCTGAAGATGAGCCTCAGCACAAAAAAAATAGGTAGTGAACAAAAAATAGATGGACATTTTTAAGATTTTTTTGGTTCTTCTTAGCCAGTCAGTGAACAAATAGAAGTGGTATTTATCTGTCCTAAATAATGCACAGGAGAGAATGACAGATGTCATTTAAAGATGAGAGTGTCATTCTAAATTCCCTTTACTTATCAATAGTGAGAGGTTCTTGCCTCCTGAGAGCAATTTATTTCATCTACAGGTCAGATAAATCATTCTGTGTGTATCTCTCTTCATAGATTACACAAAAAGAACTTCATTATTAGCTTTGGCTGTGATTTACAATTCAGTAACTTGGGATTTCTCACTAATACTGAAGAGTGTGGTGATGCCATGCTCAAACAAGAGTGTTGTATCAAGTTGTAAAAAAAACTGTGGATCTTTCTAGTGGTTGAGACAATTGCAGTAACTCAGCAACACACAACATATCCCAGCACAGAGCCCCAGTGCCTGTGGAAATCCATCTAAAACAAAGTGCTGGAACATGTCTTCAACCACTTAAAGCACTATAAACATATAAAACTTTATTCCTCTGTCTATTTTACCTACCCAGAATATTTGGAATCACAGCTATCTTTATAGTTGTTATTGTAAGGATTCTCTAGGTTGCAGGTGAAAAGAAAAAAAAAAGGAAGAGAAAAAAAAAAAAAACACAAAAAGCAATGACCACACCTAAAGCCTAAAGTTTCAGGATAATTATTTAATATTTGCTCCTTTGCCATAGAAGAATTATCTGTAGCAGAGGCACACAATTCCAGATCTGTGCCACTAGTTAGGTTTACAGCAGAACTGACAGTTTCATGTTCCTCTGGCAGTGACTGTACTGCTCACCATTCTCTTGGTCACTGGCAAGAAGTAATCCCTTGCTCCCAGTGAGAAATTCTGCCTCTGTAAACGTGGAAGCAATCCTTGTGTTTCTACTCTGTGGCTCTCACAAAAATTACTAAGCAGACCTCTGTGAAAGCCAGCAAGCCTCAGAAAGTAACCAATTATTTGTAAGAGTGAATTTAGTAGTTGTGCTCTGCAAGGAAGGCAAAGACCATTTCAGAACCTTATCTGTAGTTGTGGATTTCTAAGAAATTATGCACATTCACACCTCCCAGTGCCTTGCAAGCACAAGGCACGTTTCTTTGACTTTGCCCTCACTAACAGTAATACATAACATACGTGTTTAAAAAAAAACAGAGACCTTACAAGTTACTTCTCTGCCCCACCCAAGGAGCAAATGAGTGCATGACAGATGTGAGTCTTGTTCTTAAAATGCTACTGGGATTCACTCACATACTATAGTAATGAGTATGGTAGTAGTCATACTCAGAAAAATAAAGCAACACCAATTTCAATGCATGTTTTCCACAGAAAAGAGCTTTCTACTTCTTGTTTCTCATGCCTTCATGGGAGATGAACAGTTAATAAAGTTATCGTGTTTAAGCAGCAGCAAGTGAAGTAGAAAGAGTGAGGTTCTTATAGAGAGGCCAAGACCTGCCTCATCCTTATGGCTTTCTCTAAAGATAAATGAGCCACAAAGGTAAATAAATAATTCCTTGTATTTCAAGGAGCCACAGATCTATACCTACTCCCCACATGTCCTTCCCTAACATATAATAATGAATTTTGGGTGAAATTATACAAAGAGAAAACTACTAGGTTTTTCGTATCTTCCACTTTTGAACCACAAGAAAGAGTCCAGATTTAGAGAGCAGGAAAAAAAAATGTATAAGGTTAAGCTGAGGAACAGCACATAGAAACTTGGAGAAAGACTATTTACAAGGGATGTAGTGACAGGACAAGGGAAATGGCTTCAAACTGAAAGAGAGTAGGTTTAGATTAGGTATTAGGAAGAAATTCTTCACTGTGAGGCATTGGAACAGGTTTCTCAGAGAAGCTGTGCATGCCCCATCTCTGGCAGTGTTCAAGGCCAGGCTGGATGGAGCTCTGAATAACCTGGTCCAGTGGAAGGAGTCCCTGTCCACAACTGGTGGGGTGGAAATAGATTATCTTTAAGGTTCCTTTCAATCAAAACCATTCTGTTCTTCTATGATGAAATTATGCCATTTACAGGCTACAGTACTCCATGCTAGGGAAAAATAAGTAACAGAAATAAAGTTTTAAGGCTTCTAGGCATTAATTTGAGAAAAGTAACACTAAACTCTCCAGTTCTGGAAGGAAAAAGACACCACTGATAATGTTCTGAAGAGGGACTGGGACCAGATAATCTCCAGAAATTGCTTCCAGCCTGAGTGATTCCACAATTTTACGTAACAAACTATAAGACAGTCCTAACTAAAGTGAAGGTTATGTTTTTGGTGCAAGGGACCTCTGGAAAACCCCACATAAAACTGTAATTTCATTGTTGTCAAGCTACCTTTTTTTTTTTTTTTTTTATGATAACTTACATTTCCCCAAATTTTTAACAGCCTGGATATTTATTTGAGTTGTCATGTAACTGCACACCTCTCTACAGTGTGCACATGTGGTTTTTTGATGGCATTTTCCTGTAATTTCATTGTTGTCATGCTACCTTTTTTTTTTTTTTAATGATAACTTACATTTCCCAAAATTTTTAACAGCCTGGATATTTATTTGAGTTGTCATGTAACTGCACACCTCTCTACAGTGTGCACATGTGGTTTTTTGATGGCATTTTTTGTGTAATTTTTAGAAGCGTCTCCTGATTTTAGGGTTTTGTGCTTTTCCTCTCCACTCAATACTAGTGTAAAAATGTGCTAGCAAAGTGTTACTTTTAACATTGCCATAATGGAACTTTTTTTATTTTATCACTAAGCTACTATGTTGAGGAAAGGTGCTAAAGTCCTGTGAAAAATGTATGCAATAGCTTAAGAAAAAATCTGACATCCAAACTTGTAGTGACAGCTTCTGAAGTATAGATAAGAGTTCACGTTATCTTTGCCTCAAGGGCTCAGAAATATTTATCTTTGGACCTGCTAGCCTTAATGTTAAAATTTGGACAAAGAAACTGGAATGGTCTATTATCGCTCTGACTTAGATCACTGCATTTTCTCAGCTTTCTGCTCCAAACAACATTCTATCCACTCCTTGAAAGGTATTCAGCATACCTATCTCACATGCACATAATCCTCCCCTGGACCAGTGTAAAAGCATTATCAGTAACAACAGATTTCCCTATTCAAAGGACTGATTTAACGTATAGTTAATTTCAGATTTTTGCCTTCTCATCCTAGCTAGTCTCTAGTAATGAAATTGTTTCCAAATAAAGCAGGTTGCAGACATTATTTTAAAAAGTAGTTATCTAATTTTTCTAAGACTTAATGTGAGTAAACTCAAATTCCATATGGTGATTATTTTTCAGACACAAAGGTTATTGATCTGCAGCAACGCAAGCCTCTGGAACAGTGTGTGCTCATGGCTGCACTGCAGAATGACAAACCAGTCATCTACAGTCTAGGCTTCTCTGTCTTGAATCCTAAGCAGCACCAAATCTGCACATTTTTTATGTAACCAGCACTTGCCACAAAAATCATCTGTAAAGCAGCACTACTCCTGTTGTGCAGAATTTTTATGCTGGTGTGTCTCAGCTAACAGACCTGTTAGAGAATCCAGCAATAAATAAACATGGTAATAAGCTGAGATCTTTGTAAATGTTTCTGAACCAGCACACTGAGAGCTGTCTCTATGAAGTCTGTCATCTTATACACATCACTCCAGACTGATCAAAGAAAAAACATTTTGGCCTGTAAATTTTAAAGTACTGCAAAATGTTTAAAACTGAGATAATGTTTAGCACTTTGCAAAGAGTGTTACACAAGATGGTAATGCTTTGAGTCCTTTCACATTGCAACGTACAGAACTTTTCTTTAATGTGAACTTGACACCAGCCATAATTTAGGTGTTTCCTTCTATTTCATACAACCAGCAGAGTGGTTATGAATCTGGAAGAGGGTTGATTTGAAAAGATTCCATTTGTTTTCCAAGATTCACATCCCTCTGACATGAAGCCTCTGGTTATTTTCTGTCTGTGATTTCTGGAAAGTACATTCACTGTTATGTTTTCCCATTTCTTTGACATAGTCTTTACATTCACTTGGCTTTTAATTTCTTTGAAGTAGACTGGTGGGAGGTTTTATTCTCTAATACATGAAGGTTCTTGGGTGTCCCTCAGGTATTTCCAGATTTGCTTTAATCAACTGTTACGGAATACACAGCTTTTTATCTGGAAACAATACAATTATTTTTTCAGACAGCATTTTATCTCCTTTTTGATCCTAGGAGTAAGAAGGTTTTTTTCTACTATGTAGGTAGAGGTCTCCATGATTGTGCCTATCTTGAGAATTTCAGAGGGCCTGACACAGCAGAGGGAGAAGTTAATGAAAAGCACTGAGATACCATGCTGTGAGACAGACACAGTCTCTCTGTTCCACACCAACCCAGTACCTGGGCATTTATGTATGAACACATATCTACATATATGCAAGCACATGCATGTATGTGTGAATATATGCACATTAGCATGTAGTCTGCTTCCATGTTCTGGGGAAAACTTTAGTACAGGCAGAGCCAATTGTGAGGCACTAATCTTCCAGCAATTAGCTACACAAGTGCATGTCTTAAGGCTGATGCGTGAGCACATTTGCATTGAGACTTCTGGCATTTAGCTGTCTCCCTCCCAAGCCACTGATGAATAGAGATCCTGGGACAATTCTTTTTTGATCTGAAGAACAGAGACAGCCTTCATGTCACCCATCACCAGTGGCATCTGCTGATCACTCAGAAGCACAATAACAGAAGGGAGACTTGCAACCAAACATTCTGTGCAATTGCCATCCTCATCCACATCATTGCAAGCAAATCTGTGCTTTCGTCTCTATTTAATTCCTCTTCGCTCTCATGTAAATTTATTCCAGAAGCAGCTCCAATGTATTTTCCACCAAATGACACTGTAAGACTGCCAGATTTCCTCCTGCTGTCACAGTGCCTAATATAGATCTCTAGTCCTACCATTAATGTCTAAGAGAGCTCTAGAGAAGGAGGCCAGCATTAGAAGAGAGCCATTCATTTATGATTACAATTATGGCTCTACCAGGATTTCCTAAAAACATCTGGTTTGGGAGTGGGCAACACAATAGGAAATCTAAACAAGTACATGAGCTGTTTCTAGATCCTTTTCTGAGCTGAAATTGTGTATTTTGTATCAAATATTTCACTATGGATAAGGAGTATATAATGTAGCTTAGAATGTAATAAAGACGTGCCAAATTTTCTACAGTTGGATTCTGCATAAAATTGTTGGACCACACTTGCTTGCACAAATAGCACAGGGAGGAGCAGCACAAGGTAATAGCATGTGCCATGGCTGGCTGTTTTCTGCTGGCCATTTGATGCAGAGTCATTTGCCCTACAGCATAGGATTGGGCTCTGCTATTAGTTTGAAATGCTCATATGTCTTAGGACACCAGAAGAGAGCATTTCAGTCAATAATGCAGCCTCAGACCTATGTGCCCCTGGAAACAGCCCCACTTCAGCAACTGGCTTAGCTGAACTTTCTGAAAGGAGGACAACACAAGTGGTTCCAGTATACAAATGTGACCAAGCAGAGGGAGTATTTTATATAAATATGTAACTGTTGTTCTGCATACATCACTCTGCTCTGTACTTTTCACTGAAATGGTGCAAGGTGGGGCTTTTTCCCATATATCTGAGGCCAAGCCCATAATATATGTTGTATAGCCACTAACTAGGCCTTTTCTGCTATTACAAGGCATATTAAATCTTTGTCAGACATTTACTTAATAAGGGGCAACTGTTACAGGTAACAGGGGTTAACTCTGGTAGGAATGGCCACTGTAATTTTTACCAGAATTTGAATATGCACTTTTGTCACCACCAGCCTTAATATTTAACTACAATGGTTGGACAGATGGGACTTTTGACTCTAAATCATGTCTTTGCACAGGCCATTTGAAAACAAATGAAAAAGTGTTTGAACTTCTCTTCAAATATATCTATTAGAAGACACAACTCAACTGAAAATTTTAAAAGAGAATTGCTTATTTTGTCTCCATTTGCATTTTCATCCTATCACATTTGCACCATACATACAATAACACAAGAACTATACACTTTCCCAAAAAGGATGAATTATTTCCCAAAATATATTTAATTATTTAAACACACAGTAGTTCCTCTTTCTATTGAATTCATCCACTGCCTCACAGAAACTTAGGCGCACAAATTCAGCAAATGAGTCGCCTTCAATGCCTGTCTCCTTTTTCCCTGGAGTTTGATGGATGAACTCCAGTATTGATGACTCAACTCTGCTGCACCAGCACTTCCTGCTGAGGGCATGATGGTATCACAGAAAACGACCTTGTCTTTCTCCTGTCACATACATTGTTCGCACTGTTACTTTCCATCCTATCACAGCAAGTCAACATAACATCACCTCAGCATTTACTTATCAGACAACCTGTCAACAGTTTAAAGGAAACATTTCTGTCTGCCAATCCACTATCTGAACCAAATTGTGGTAGGCTGGTGGTGGATCATGCATATCTACAGAAGCAAGTAATTGAAATGATCCATGGGTCAATACCCAGACATGGGAAATTCGAAATTGCAGTGGCTTGTGCAGCACATGTTTTATAGATTAGCCTTTTTTTTCACCTTTGCATGATAAGATTATCATCAAGATGCAGCAGCAATGTCGACATAGTTAAGGATATCCCTGGAGATTTTTATTTGTGATTGAAAGTAGCTTTTGAAGTTTATTAATATTTCAAGTGGAAGATAGAAAGACCACATTTTGAAGATAATACAATGTCAGTGCTAATGTTAAGACCCATTCTTGTCTAGTACGACACCACTAAGTCAGACAGTCTGTGAAACGCTGTGTGCGGGAGAAATGTGAAGAAAACCCTCTCATAAAACCCTAAGTACAGAGTGAACAAAAAATGGGAACTGCAAGTTTAGATGGGTGAATGCAACAGCTGAACTCCAGTCAAGATTACTCCCTCTTCCTAAGTACAGAAATTCTTCTGCTTCTGCAGTTACAAGAAATAACAAAAGAACTCTTTACCTCTATTCATTTTGTTTATAACTCCACTGGGGAGCAACAGCTCTGTAAATAATATCCATACATGAAGAAAAGCTTCTGTCTGTTTTTTTCCTGACTACATTGTCTTATTTAAGACAAGGAGCCAAGAGGGGTTCAGTTGTCTATGTTCTGCGTATTTCCAAGTATGTACATTCATTTGTTTTATACTTTCAGAGAATTCCAGAAAAGCTTACATTTTGGCCATAAGCCTGCAAGTAAATTCTGGCATTTTTTCTGTCCAAACTGCTGTCGCTGAAATTCTTGCAGGCATGAACCTAATTTTAAATTAAGTCTTCTGGGATTTTAGTCAAGATCGAGATGACTTTTTAGTCATTCAACAGTTCACCCAGTTTCTCAGGTGGATTTGCAGCCCAAGAGATATCCCACAGAACACATCTAATAGCATTTGTCCAGCTTACTGGGAAAGGACCACTGGAGAAAGAAAATCATTAGACAAGTATCCCAGGCACTAAGCCATAGCTTGGTTCTCTGTCTGAGACTTATAAATTACACAAAGCCAACTGAGAAAGTCCCTCTTGTTTGCAATTCATTTACACACACACACATGCCCAGTATGCCATTGGGAAATGAATGACAATCCCTTCTACAGCATTCTGTACTTCTCCCCCACTTTCACTGATGATCCTCCTCTGCTCCCAAGGAAAAGAATACCAAAGAAAACGCTCAATTCACTGTTCTCATGACAACCACTCTGCCTCTCCTTCCCCTTTTTCACAGACCAGACATGAACCTGGAGGCATACACATTGATCTCATTGTATAGAGGGGGATATGCTGCTCACAAAGCTGTGCCCACAATCACAGTAAACTACGTGATGTAAAGGAAACAACATGAAAGTATCTCTGTTTCTTCCAGTCACTAGGGTTAGCAAAGAGTGGCTTGGGGACAGCTAAAAAGAATGAATATAATCAAAAGTTTGCATGGAAAGCATGTTTTCAACCATATGGAGCTACAGTCTCTGTAGACCTCTCCTGCTACACCCACACATTTCAATTTCTAAATTGTTCTACTCCATTTCTAAACCAACTCTTGCTTCTTGCTTGTAGGAGCATGCCAAGAGCATTTCCCCACAGGACACTCACAGTCAGGTACAACCCATTCTGTACCAAAAAACTCCAGTCTCTCTAAGCTACTCTTGAATTTGTTGCAATTTCTGTGATTTGGCTGTCATACCATCAATTACTCCTCACTCTGTATCTTCCTAAATAGAGCTTTTGAGGAGTTTACCTAACTCTATTGCAGTGACCTGAGCCATCTCCCCTATTTTCCAGACATGGTTTAAAATCTGATCTTTCTAAACTGACAATTTAATCTAAGAAACTTACACATTTTAAATATGTGAATTGTTCAATCATATATGTTATTAATTAACTTCTTTTTAAAATAACTTATTCCAGAGAAAACTCTGGCAAGATCTCATTCTAAGCATTGATCAGTATTTGCAATAGGACTTTGATGACTCTGCAGAGTAAGGCTTTTCCAGCCTGTCTCTCCAAGACCAAATTTCATGAAATCACATACAAAAAATTTCAAGCTGGAATTATCAATAGTCTTCCTGAAGACATGAACCAAACAGACCTATCACAGAATGAAACCAGATTCAACAGACAGGCTCAGAATAGGAAAAGGCAAGTCTACATGATAACAACTGTATCTTGTCAAAATAGTAATCTTCACCTTTCCTTGGTTCCCTGTCTCATTCATAACACTCTAATACTGACAATAAATGGGGCTGGCCAGAAGCTTCCTCCAACACCTTCCCAGTCTTGTTCTGATCTCTCTGCCTCTTCTTTCTCTCACTGTGCATGACAGGCTACCTGGGTATCTTTATCTGATCTCAAAAGTTCATAAATTGTCTGCAAGGGCAACCAACAGAATAATACCGAAAGGCTTCATTGTTCTTATCAGGGCTGAAGGGCAGCTTTTTTTTTTTTTCTGATTCATTCAGTTTTAGTGTCTGCCTAAGCCTGGATCTCGCACTGAATGGATCATTAATCCACCTAATGCTGCACAGGGGATCTGTTTTTTTCCCAGCTGTCTTTAGCTATGCCCATTTCTCCACTGTGTTCTTATAAATAAATGAACCGCACTGAGCAAGAAAAGAACTGGCACTACAAGCCCTGTATCAACATATTGAGATGAGAATAGATTCAAAGATGAAGGTATCTAAAAGTATGGACAAGTACAACAGAATTTTTTTTATGTTAAACCCAAAACAATTAAAAACTCTAAGGACAATATGGCAGAAGAAGACCTAACTGGGTGTACCATAGGGCAATGTGCTAATTATAGTACTGATTTACATGAACTCCTTATTATAAATTGTGTTTGCTTTGTAAGAATGACAGATATAGACCCACATACAGGCACACATTAAGGTCTCCTAAAGCCTGAAAATCAACAGTTAAAAAATTATAATAAATACATGGAGAGAAGTTAGCCCACATACATACATAATGTATTTGCTATACTCTGAGGGAAAAACCTTCCCAAATCAGTTTTGAAAGCCAAGTCTAAACAATATGAAAGCCTCCAGCAAAGGGGCATTCATCCAAAATCAATCAAATCAAAACACACATAGTTTTAAAAAGTAAGTTAAGAATTTGGCTATCCCAAGATTACCTTATTGTGTGGTTCTTAAAGAAAATTCATTATTTAATACATCTAAAGAATGCTTAGGATTTCATTGCTTCCCGGTCTCCCCACACATTTCCTTGTTACAAGGTAAATTCCTTCTCAAAACAGAATCTCCACAGTATAAAGCAACCTCACAATTCAATTTCCAAATGAGTCAGTTCAGACAGAAACAATCTAAGTTAAAAACAAACAATCCAACACAGGAAAAAAAAAAAGGTGTTAGGACTCAAAACTCTCCTGCTGCTGAAAAAGGTTTTTTTCCAAAGCAATAAACAGTCTCAGCTCAAAGAAACCATTAATTCATAGAGCTATTTAATGGTCTCCAGTGTCATAAGATTAATCAGTCTCTCTGCACATTTATTCCAAAGCCAGTTCTCCAAGTTTGAATATCTTCCAAAAACAGCTCCTCATTGAACTGTACTTGCAATAAACATTTCCCCTTCCAGGGTGCACTTCCAACAGATTACTAGGAAATAATCACTGATGTCATTCGAGCAGTTTTGCCACATTGGAAACCAAATGGATCTTGTACAAACGTGTCAATTCATGTGTGAAGCCCCAGGTAATTCAGAAGCAGTGTAATGATCCTTCATAGCATGTGAGGTAAACTGCTGTAGCTCCAATTCCTGCATAGAACAGGCATGGCCACACTGCTGCCAGGCCAGAAAAGCCTTTACCTGTTTGGCAGGTAAGAGCTGCTCCCCATGCAGATTAAAACAAGCTCACGAGTCAGAAAATATGTCATGTCTCCTAAGACTTTTTAACTGTTCCCTGATCCTGGAAATACCTCCACGTGAATATAAAAAAAGGCAAGTATTTTAAGCTTTCTTTTTGTTTCATATAGGAAGCATTTCTATGTTGCAGCAGAATTCCACCCCAGCCATATTCTGAGGCATAAGAGTTTTGCACACCTTGTAAGATTTAAGTAAGCTAAAATTGCTGTCTATTACAGTTAACAACAATATACCTTTTCTAATATACATAAGAGAGGTACGCCAAAAAAAAGGAGCTTCAACAGTTAAAGTCTAAGCAGCCCAGCTAGCCAGCTGGCAAATTGTTAATGATTCTGCCCATTTGTAAACACCTTTATGCTTTATGAGGTGATGCAAAATGGTAGGCAGTATGTGCTTGTCAGGAGGAATCATATCAGATTAAATTAATTCAT
The DNA here is from genome assembly GCF_017590055.1 of Onychostruthus taczanowskii. Classification (NCBI taxonomy): domain Eukaryota; kingdom Metazoa; phylum Chordata; class Aves; order Passeriformes; family Passeridae; genus Onychostruthus; species Onychostruthus taczanowskii. The sequence continues at coordinate 4,321,776 of NW_024502791.1, forward strand.
TTCCTTAAGACAAAAAATAGATTTGTGCTCTCTTCCTCTTCTCACAGTAATTCATTTCCACTCACTTAGTAGCATGATGGAAATCAAATGAATACTTAGGTGAATCTGCAGAGGAAATAGAAAGCAATGAGACTACATTCTCCATTAAATCTGCAGTAGGACTCAGGCTTATGGGGGTGAATTGTTGTGAAGGGCTGGAAAAAATTTAATGGGTCAGAGTGGACAGATTCCTCTTTGCTAATCACATAGCACATTGTTATTTGCTTACAGACACACAAAGGCTTTTCCTCTGACAGCATGTGCAGGGTCCACAGCTCCACACAGCTGGGATAATCCCAGGAAACACACTGCAAGCACAAGCTCTTGCCTTCTGCACTGCACAGAATTATCCAGCTCTGCCACAGCAAGGAACATGGACTGCTTGCCTCAGAAGGAAGCTCTTTCAAACCAGATGATTCTCTGTGTCTAAAAATACCTCAAACTGTCTTCAAAACACTTCAAGGAATTCCATCATGGTATTTCTTGTAATAACATTATAATTTCATGTAAACTTCTTTTCTCTTGAGTCATTTGGAATATTTGTATACCAGAAGAACATTCAGTGAGCAATACTCCAGTGAGCAAATAATTGCAAATCTTGAACTCGAATACTCACAATTAATGGTTTGCAAAGAAAATAAATGTTATTATCCTTGCTAGGCTATAAGTATCCTTCAGGAATGCTTTAATACTGTGAAGTTTTCAGTCGCAGGAAAATGAAAATGGGCCTATTTTCCTAAACTGTTCCCTTTAAGTGCAAGTAGGCTCATCATGGAATAAATAGTCCTTAGGTCTGGATTTCAAAGTCCAGGTCCACATCTCAATTTTAAATTTCTGTTTCCAAAACCTAAATTTTTGGGTGATGTTTAAATAAAGTATAGGGTTCAATTTTTTTCTCAACTGACAGTTATTCAAGTAAGAAAGAATGCTTTATAAAACTGCATTTCTGTTGAGCTATATTGTAAGCAGCTCTAAACTATCTTGAATACATATCTGGCTGACTTGTGTTGTTAAATCTCTATTTGTTGTTACCAATCTCTGACATACTGCCACTTCCTGAGGGAAAGTCCAAAACTGCACAGACAGGAGTAAACAAGAAGAAATGTACTGTCAGACAATGCAGGACAGCTGAATATAGGAGATGAAAAAGGAAATTGAATTTTTATATTCTCAAAACATGAAACCCCCATCAGCACTCAGAGGATACATTCACCTGATAGGAAAACCTGTTCCCAAGTCAGCATATAGGAACGACAATGCAGGTGTACCCTTCATCAGCCTGCAGCAAAATACAGCAACATAATTGGGAAAGAAAACTCGTCAAAACTACAGCCAACTACTACTATGAACAGACTGTGCATTTTCATGTTCAATATAACATTTTCAAAAACGTCTAACAATTTTCAAGCTACCACACTGTAACTAAAATGTAACAACTGAGAAAATTATAATACCCAAATTTTCTTTGAAATTTTAAAGTAGGTTTTATTCGCTTGCATTGAAGATAGTGTTGATAAGTCTTCCTGAACACTCTTTAATTCCAGTTACATTTTTTTCACTATCCAGAAAATGTGCATTCACATCTTCATGCGTATTTGAAATTAAATGAAAGCTGCACATTATTCACATTGCAATAAATCTTCCAGCCAGTGCAACTGACAGAGGTATGAGCACAAATGCATAGGATTGCCACTTCCTCTAAAATTCTTGGAAAACAGCAGCACAGCTAAGAAAATGAGGCCATTGGTTAAATGGCACAGAAAACCTCATTTAAGGGTTTGCACACGTGTGACATGAAACGAGCCAAGACAGAACTGCAGATTCATGCAGACTGGGAGTCACCTGGTCCAAGTCCCTGCTCCAAGCAGAGCCAGTTACAACAGCTGATCCAATCCCCTGTCCACCCTTCACTGGACTCACTCCAGTATATCAGTGTTCATTGTACTGGTACAGCCAAAAAGGGACAGTGCTCTCCAAGGGTGGTTTCAAAAATGTTGAATGGAGGGAAAAAATCACTTGACCTTCTGGCTAAGTTCCTGCAGCCCACAGTGAGGCTGCTCACCTTCTTTCACAAAGTAAACTTGTCCAGTTCCAATGAACTTGAAACCACCAGGACCATCAAGTCATCCTTTGCAAAGCTGCTCTCAGCCAAACAGTCCCCAGCCAGTACTAGCGCATGAGACAGCTCCATTCCAGACACAGGATTTTCCACTTGGCTTTGTGGGACTTCATTCAGGTCCTATCAGACCAGCCTGACAGGATGTCTCTGAATAGCAACTCCCACTCTCCAGTGTACCAGTTTTAGGAAGTTTTTTCACTCCATACTAAGAAGAAAAGGAGCCTTACAATTTTTAGTACAGAAAGCAGAATAATACAACAAAATAATGAAAAGTGAAGAAACGTAAGTTTTCATATAAGTACTACAGCCATCAAGCTATCAGCTATTCCAGCTGGCTTTGTTATGATCAGCTATCCATCGTAGAAAAAAAAAGAAAAACCAACATCTTCAAAAAGACCAATATATTTCCAGGAAACCATGGATTTCTGCCAAGTGCATTACTGGACAAAACATCATTCACAACTGATGATACTTTATTCTTCAGTGATTGTTTAAATGCAAAGTTCTGGAAGCCACAATATCCTGAAAATACCTCTTCTTGTGTATGCTACAGCTGTAGAATTCTGTGTGCCACAGGGTCCCAGTCTTTATGGTGAAGGAGTTAAACCTGACATATCAGATCTGTCTCTAATGTTACATAGCCTCCCTTAACACAGCCTCTGTTCTGTAAAACTGAATGGGTCTGAGGTCAAAATTCCTATGGAAGTCTTCTCAATTTTTAAAGTACTTGTTTTCTCCCCAGTAAACACAGAAAGTGTTTGCAGCACAATTTATATGCTTTTTTAATTAACAAAACACAAAACCCTTTGTTTATGCCAACCTCATCCAAAGTTGCTTTCTGTGACATGACTTGATACACTGGCAGATTCTTTGGAATATCATTTCTTCTTCTATTTTTCCTTTACTGTGTTAGTAGGTTTCCTTTATTATTTCAGTAGGTTTTCTCATATATTTATTTTTTTCCCCATTTTCAATAGAGCACATTACTAATATTTTTGTACTTGCTGTTTTTCCTTTGGACTCAATGGATAGTATTTTTATTAATCTTTGCAGGTAATTTTATTGTATCTTTTTGGCTTAAAAATAAAAAGAGACAGAGAGAAGTCTCTCATCTCTTTTTTAGCTGGCATGGCCAAGAAACTGAAGTCTTCCAGACTGCCAGTAGCACTAACATCATAAAAGTATTTCATATTCATTAATAATTCATCATATTCTGCCTTAAGAGAGTTCAAAAATTCACTAAGTCACAGTTCAGTAAGCTTGTTCCCAAAGCTTCTGGGAAGATTAAAATGCTTATCATAATTATATGAATATAATGTGCAAAAAGGCTGCATGAAGTTGCACAGAATGTTAAATGTGCTAACCTCTTTACACCAAGACATTAACATCTGTATGTTCATACATCGACATATTGCCTTGTGTCAAGTGATGCAGAGTTTGTAAAGTCTCAGACTTCAGCCAGGTCTTGCAGCAGGTTCTTGTGGATCTTCTATAAATACCACTCTAAAAAATTCTGTTTCTGGAATCAGACCAAGTAGCCCATTACAGAGCAGGAGTGATGACAATCTATCTGCATTTCATATACATTTTCCTAACATTTGAACAATTTGCTTTGACCTATTTTTCTGTATTTCTAACAGAGGGGTATGCTGCTGCTCACACTCTCTTCAGGCAGGGGAGGGAGCATTTTGGAATTGCCACTGCTGACGCAGACCATGCTACAAATCCCAAGGTTTGCAATTGCATGAGTTTTATCACAACAAAACCCATCGTCTTTGAGCCTCCATGCACGCCTTCCCTTCCTCTTCCAGGCTGTCTGGGGCTTTCTCCAGCAGCAGGGCTGCAGACAGAGCTGGCTCTGTAGCAGGGATGACCTCATCCCACACTACACAGCTGCAGAGGCAAGCTGTGTGCCCCCCATTCCAAACAACAGCTTTCTGGGGAATTTATTTATTCACACATGAACAGTAAATCAGCATTCAGCATTTCTAAGTTGCAGAGAGGTTTTGCTTTGTGGGAAATGCCTAAGTGTGAGGTTTATATTTCACTGTTAGGAATGAGATATAAAAAATGCATAATCCATGTAACAAAGAGATGTCAGAAACAGCATAGAGAATCCTGGAATATAAACAGCTCTGCCTGCAGAGTCAGATACTCCACACAGCAGATCATGCATTAGACCTACGCATTACAGTTAAAGGGCCAAACTTCAGTTCATATAAATAAATGATTTAGCTAAAATGACTAAATAAGCTATTATATATTAAAAGCCTTCTGAGACATGCTATTTTCTCTCTCTGCCGCCCTAAGCCTATCACTAGATCAGCTACAGGACACAACCACATCATCCCACCTGCCTGTTTTGAATCACGTCCCTGGGTGCAACACCAGCCTCCCAGTGCTCACCCCATCCTGCCTAGGGTCCAGGACCCCCACCCATCCCCATGGCCACCAGCCCCTGTCCCAGCTCCCCATGGTGGGTGATGGCAAGGCCAGGCAGCCAGGGCCTGTCCCAGCCCAGCCAGCATCAGGGCAGTTGGGGTACCAGAGCAGCTCCAGCCCCAGCATCAGGCACCTCTCTGGGGACAGGGGCATGCCAAGCCCAGGCTGGAATAGGTGGGCTAAAATTTTTCCTAGGATTAAAGGCAGCCACATATTCCAGAGGATATGTGGTCCTCCAGAGCTGATTGTGGGGACATGTGGCGTGCCTGCAATGGGAGCTCCCGCAGGCCCTGGTCCTCTGGGCTGATGTGCCAGCTTCAGCATGCCTGGGCAGCACAGGCAGTCTCAAATCATCCTTCTTCTGAAGAAACCTCTGAACAGAGCAGGAATGATGCAACTATTTCTTGATTTTCTGCGTAGGAGACATGTCTGAGAGGAAACAGCTGTTGTAACCTGGCTTTTGTAGATACAAAAAGACAATTTTCCGATTCAGGGAACAGTCCTATGTCAAAATTGCAGCACACAAGACTGAACAAACTACAGTTGTCTCCCCATCTGGGAGGGACAGTCCATCCTCCTGCTGCATGTTAGCCCTTACACAGTGTTTTATCAACCCCTCTTCTACATTTGTATTGAAATTTATTCTTGCTGGAGTGTGAGATTTGGGATCTAGACTGCCACTTCAAGTCTCTGCTAGTGATGAAATTACAGAGAGATGAAAATAAGCACTTTCCTACAGTTCTTCCCAACACTGCTTTCCAGTGAGCGGATTCTGGGCCTTTCACATCGTGAAGCTGTGATGAATCACCTTTTGTGGAGTTTAATGCACGTACAAAGAACCCCTTTCCTGCATTTTTTTCATTATCATAAACTGCTTTTGATTGCACAATGGCTCTCTTGTGTGGCACAGCCATGCAGGGAAGCTGCAGCAGACCTGTGCTTGCTTTGATGAACCACTGAGCTGCAATTGTTACACCTGCTGTGTGGAAATGGGGAGCAGGGCTAAGGTACCTCCAACCCCTGACGTCGCCCCTCACCTCTAACAGCTCTGCACAAGCCCCACATTGGGGGATGGAAAGAGAAAGAAAACAGTCCCTGAACTATGAAATAAGTTTCAGATGCTTCAAACACTGACTGGAAAGAGACCTCTGATATTCTGGAGGCATCATCCCAGCATTACTGACTTTATGAAATGTGGGGAAGTTTGCCAAGAAACAGCAGAGTTCACAGTAGGCAGTAGCCTTGAGAAGGCAGAATAAGACCTAAACTGATGAAAACGAGTTATACCAACAGAGTTTTCTCCAACTCTGTCACTTGATATAGAGAAAGGGTACAGGTGTCTCAGTGTGATGGAGGTAAGACAGATGACTGGCAATCATAAAAGTTTTGAAAATCAATGTTTGAGAAGTGTGGGATAGCTGTAGAAATGGCACAGTGCAAAGGGAAAGAGCTGTGAAATAGAGTAGTCAGACACAGATCTACAAATATGATGGATATTTTTAGTTGATGGCAAATCCACTGTGGGAGGAGAAGGGAACGAGGACAGAAAAAGCAGTTGTCACTGAACTGAAAATCGTCTCACTGTTGCACACATCATTTCAATTTTGACTTGGTTTTTTTTTGTTTTGTTTTTATTACTGAAAGCAGAGTTCTAGGCAAGAAATACATTTGAAATAAAAATCTGGGAGTTTCATTTTGAAAGTTGAGGCAAAGTATTCAGATTATGTTGGCATGTGTTGGATTTTCTTCAACATGAAATTCAACAAAGTCTCACAAGTACATAGACTATTTTCATGCCACTGAATCTGCATCTTTCCATGGAAAATGTTTCAGCTTTAAATATTTATCCAACATCATCAGTAAGAGAGATTTTTGTCATGACAGGAATTACAGCAGAAAGTGTTTGGTATTCTTAACGTCCACCCTTCACAACACATTTTGCATAATACAGATTTTCTTCTGCTATATACCACTACAGTACCATGTGTCTTCACCACAATATAATGAATTTCAAAATAAAGATTACTTGCTGGATCTAACACAGCATAATATTATTTTTTTACCACTCTAGATAAATCAATAGAGAGGACCTAAAATATTGTGTAGAAAGCATTTGAAAATTAAAGGTTAGATTCCCTCCAGAGATGCATGCAACTCTATCTGCATCCCAATAGCAACACTGCATTTTTAAACAAAGGCAAATATTAACTCATTTTATTTGAACCACATACTTCCTAACTCTGCAGACTGGTGCAGCAATCACAAAATATGCTTGTCTATTTGACAATATATAAAGTAGCAATGTGAATACAGATAAATTTCAATGAAACTGTAATGGATTTTTACAGCGTGACCTGCTCTAAATAAAGACACTCTTAGAGGAGAGTAGAAAACCAGGGATACAATGCAGCCAGAGCAGCCCAATGAGAGGCCTTTGATCTCATTCCTGGAAAAGACAGTGGGCAAGAAAAAACTGTAACCCTCAACTACGAAAAAATAACATCCCAAAGTGCCCTGGGATTACTGGATGCCTAGGAAGGTGTTAACATGAAAAAATCATGGCCTGTCCTTTGACATGCTTAAACAGGGTCCTGTAAGTGGGAGCAAAGCTCATGGGCTGCCTTGGACCTACAGTAAGACCCTGTCACAGGCAAATGACTGCAAAACGTGTCTGTCTAGCACAGCCTTCCACAGACACCCAACAAAATTCCAGATTCATCCCTGCTCACTGGAGTGTGTCCTATAGAGCAGCCAGAAGCACCTCACCACACATGTATAGGTGTTCCAGCCCTTGCTGCCAATCCAGGTGAAAGCAGGTAGACAGAACAGAGGCAGAACAGAGCGAAACCTGCCCACGATGAGGAATCTCCTCCAGCTCCAGCGGTGCGTGTGCATGCGCGCACAGGCACAGCCTTGGTTCCTCCAGCCTTCACCCTTCCCTCGAAGAAAGGTCCAAAAGTCAGTCTCATGGGCCTGCTCAGGCCTGACTCTCCTGATTTCAAAAAGGTCCACAGCATGTTGAGGAAGGGTCTTTCCAAAAGACTTCCTTATGAATTTAATGAACAATCATCTCAGTCTCCACAAACCCCCAACCTAAAGGGGAGGAAGGAATAATCAGTCTGGCAGGTGGATACACTTCTGTACACAAAGGCACCCACATAAGTACACATGCAAATATTCATGAGGGGATTTTTGGAAGTCTTTCCAAGGAAGTTTTTCCTCCAGCAAAAATGGAGCAAAAGACATACATAAATAGGGAATTTTAACTCTTATTCTCAATAATATTTTTCTAGAAGCTTGCATTTAATAAGCAGGGTGCAAATATTGAACCACTGACATTAAACAGTGCCTATGCCTATGCTTGTTCATAAAAGTTTTAAAAGCCAAAAAGCCTTTATAAACCTACATCAGCAACCCCACCACCACTAGCGACAAAACATCAATGCTGGCAAAAAAAATGAATCCTCTTCAGAAGACAAGCAAAAACAAACAAACAAAAATCTCCCACAGACATAATCCAGATCTTCATCACCACTTGTTAATGATTTTAACATGCTGCTATATGGATGGTGATTGCCCAACATCCCACTCTCTTTGTTGAGCACAGTGATTCAGACAACATTGCAAAATTCATTGACCACTATTGACCACCACTGTCTTTTCTGCTAATTGCCAGCTGCCACCCAGCTTGCAGGACAAAGTGCAGCCCCTGGAGGAGTCCTGCTGGCTCACCTCTAAGCACTTCTAGGACCTAAAGCGAAGCTGACCTGTGCTAAATGTGACAGAGGCTCCTGCCACCAAGCCACCACCATTTGGATCAACTTCCAAATCTGTGGGCATGATGATCAAAAAGAGGCAATGGGTTGGTGAGTGCTCACCTGCTCCTGACAGCACAAGACCAGCAAAATGTGTTGCTCTACTTCCACCTCTGCTCACTTATGTCTCCCGTTTTTGGATTTATCCTGACATCTGTCAGTGGAACCCCATTTAACCAATCTTGTGCCTGTGGATGCTTTGCAGAAAACAAGGCAACTTCTCTTCCCTCAAAACCAGCCTTGCATCATGCTGAGTGCTGGATGACTGCAGGAAAATTAATTCCCCTTCTGTCAACTTCATCTCATGAGCACTAAGCATAAAGAAGAAAAAACACAGTGTCATTCAAAATGCTGCCTCTTTACAAGCGTAACAGATCCTCTGTGGAGAAAAATTACCAAACTGGTTGATTTGTTCAGAGGGCCATTATGCATACAGAAATGTAAAAAAAAGTGTGTGTGTACTATTTTCTGCATTCTTTTCTCAAAGCTGCTGATCATTTGTGTGTGTGTAAATAAAGTTTTCACATTCATAATCAACTGCCTCCTTTTTCTTCCCTCCTCTCCTGCCTTATTCTTTTCATATTGCTTCAATCATTTGTTAGTAGTAGTAGTCACACAATAAGATTTGCCTGAGAAATTTCAGGAGAATCAAATTTTTTAAAAAATTATTTTCTTCACATTTTCATGAAAGTGTAACATTTCAGGCTCTTTTCCCCCTAAACACAAATGACTAAACACAAATTCACCCTTCCGAAAAATATACATTCAAAATTTTGAGGCAAAGGAAATTGGAATGTTTTCCCCAACTATATGAAAATGATAGTAATACTGCAAAGATTAGACTGTAAAACCCCCAAAAGATAAAGAAGAGTGACAAAACACTTCCTTTGTATCTCCAAAAGATCTGGGTAATGAACAATTGAAATACAGAAAATATCCAGAGTCAATCATTTTAAAACATTCATAGCTGTTAAAATATCACATGCCTTTTTCTTTTATTTTTCCCTCAGGAAAGATGGTTTAAGAATTAAGAGTCCCCAGCTCACTCAGTTCTCAGCTGGTAGAGTTTGCTACAGGAACAGCTTGACTCTGCTCCTTCCCCTGTCATCTGTTCACCTATCATCTTTATTGTATCCACTAATGTCACAGAAACTAACTCAGACAATCTTTTACTGGTCTTGATTTAGGTCAGGGAGGAAGAAGGGTATACTTCTGTTTACATAAAAAGCAGCTTTTTTACTTCTGGTGAAGAAAAACAGAAACAGGAAAGAGGAAAGGAAAATCGTAAGGGGGAGGGGAAAGTGAAGAAAAATTGGAAGGGACAGAATATGGAGAGTTCCTTTTTTTTTTCTTTTTTGATTTAGCAATACTTCAGATTGGCTTTAAGACTGATGGAAGGCAGAGCTATCTTATAAAATAGAAGTCTTTCCATCAAGCTTTACCAACGTCTTTCAAACTCTAAATCATACTGCAGCCCTCATAACTCATAGTAATTTATGCTCATAAGGTCATAAGGCATTTTTCAGGATATTTAACTTTAACCTGACTTGAGACTGACAGACTGCAAGTACATAATTGTTCTTTAGATACCCATCAAAGCTGATGTCAAACCAAAGATTTTTTTTTATACTAACTTGATTTGTTTTCACAGGCCGCTTAATAAATTTTGAATTAAATTGTGGCATGCAATACATTAAGCATCTATAGACCTAGAAAAATCTCAACGATAAACCTTTTAAGTAAAATCATGCACTGGTTAAGAGTAATTCAGTTTGATTTTCACTAAAACAATGAATAAGATGGCATTTTTAAAGCAAAAGAAAAAAGTGACATATTTTCTCCCCAGTCACGCAAACCTATTTAGACTCAGCAATCCCAAATTCATGAGGAATTCTAGAAACTGTGGTTTGGGTAAAAATAGTGTTAAATTTTCTGAAACATGATTGGATTACACACTGTTTGTAAAACAAAAGAATCCAGATGTCAGTGACCTGGACAACTCATTACTAACACTGCACACAAATTAAGTACATTTTCTGAAGCCTTCCTGATAGAATAGTGTGCTTGTGTTTATTGCTAGAAGAATCTGTAATCGTTTTCTGCTAGGCATTTTCCTCCATGCACTTTCCAAACAGTTTCATAGCACAAAAAATCAAAACTAAACCTTTCCCTTGTAATGGTTTCACAACTACTGCAAGATTTATACATTACCTTAACCTAGAGTGCAGCAGATGGATTGCTAGCAGGAAACCATGAAATTGTCAGGGAGACAGTAAGAAAAAGAAAAAAGGAAAAAATTTCAAAAGCTCTATATACAGCCTTTGAACTTCCATACTACTCATCTGTCATCCTTGTGAATGCTTATTCTCCTGGAAAAGTATATTCTTATCCTAGCAGGAAAGTATAAGGGCTCACAGGGCTTCCTTCCCAAACTATGAATAATGGACCTGCAGCAATGCATTGACTCTGATGTGCTTTAATTCTTATTATAGTGCATTAACGTTAACTGAGGTACATCATTATGACCAGAGTAAAAGGCAAGCAAAGTAATATTTCTGTATTTTGTTTTTTATTTCCTATTTTTCCATCTTTAGATATGCAGGAAAATGTCTACATTGTGCCATGACATAAGAATTTAGCACATTTCCCACAGTATATCCAAGGATTTCTGACAAACTTTTGAAACCCAGACTTACTCTTTTTATATGATTTAGCTAAATCATTCCATTGATGGTACTCATTCTTTGGAAAAAAAAAACCATACTGGCTAATTTTTTTTAAAAACCCTTCCTGTCTATACTACTACAAAATAGTATCAAGTTATTACTCGTACCAAACATCAACAGGGTATGGAGAATACCATTCATTATGAAAAAAGTCCAGACATATAGGGAGGCCATATAAGGGAACAGTAACTGAGAGATGAATCATTAAAAAAAAAAAAAGAAAAATGAGAGAGTTGACAAGAATTTACAGAAAGCACAGGCTACTTTTTAGAAACATATTCACAGGTGGAGACAAATTATTTGTGATTGCTAGACATGTAAGAGGAATTTTTTTAAGAGAATGAATGGTTTGCATGTTTTATACTGATGGCAAAATATTTTAGTGCGTAGTAAAACTATGCACTGCTTCTAACCATTCTGAAGGCCTGGTATTCCCATCAGCAATACTAGAGGCTTCTACACATTATAAACAGCTTCTTCTCTCCTGCCATTAAGCATTTGGATGCTTTGCAGGTATAAAAACATATGGCACCTGTGACAGCAGCTACAATTGGGCAATTAGGGCAGAATCTCCTCCAGGGCTCCTCACCCTCCCTGACCACACTCAGGAAGGAAGCTGAGGAACAGCAGAAGCCCAGGAGACAGCCAGAGGAAAAGTCGGAGGCACACAGACACCATGACTGTGTCGAGCAGAAGCAGAACAAGTTGCAGAAAGTAAAGGATGATGAGCACTGGCAGAGCCTCCTGACAGCGACAGGAGCGGCAGGAGAAAGCCGCAAGTGGGCACGGTGCTTTATGAAACACACAAATGACAAAAGCTCTGCTCCAAAAGGAGCTCGATCTCCTCATTCCTTTCCAACCAGCCAAGCCCAACTCCTGGAGCCAGATCAGACACCACGCCACATCTCACTGCACCACCTCAGTGCGCCGTTTTCCAAGAGGTAATCTATTTGCCAACTTCTATTTTTGTCAGACCAACCTGTTCCCTGGAGCATAATGAAAACTCCTTGCCAGATCAATTTGTTTCTGAAGTTTCCTGGTTGCCAGCTCCACTCTGAGCTATTTCATTTTGTCTGCATGTCAGAACCATTAGTCTGGCGACTGCTTAAATCTTTTCTTATTGTCACAGGTTTAGGGGGAGGTACTGGATACTCAAAACAAAGCAAAATGTCTGCAGAGACAGCGCTCCAAGTGATGTGGCAGCATTAAGAAGTACTAGCAGTGGGCGCTGCCACGACCCAGAGGGGGAGGTGACGGGTTTGGGGCATTTCTCTGCAGCAGTGCAGGTGGCACAGTGCCGAAGGAAGTGGGAAGGAGCTTTCAGCAGGGGCTGGAGCAAGCAAGCAGCTCTCGTAGTGGGCCCTGGGAGACATGGCCGGGACATACCAGCTCCTGGCTGAAACCTGGCGTTGTAATTAGCTGAGTAATCCTACACCAATCTTGGCCTTGAGTGGATTTTTTTTTTTTTTGACCCACTGTGATACTTTGTTCGTCAGGAAGTGAGTGGCAAAGGCCAGTGTCCAAGAAGAGATGAGTCAGGTTATGCAGACAGACAAAGGCATCAGATTTGCAGCTCTGCAAGAGGAGTGTGAGGCTGTCAGCATGTTCAAGAGAGGCACAGGGGGTTTTATGAAAGGCAGTGCTGAGTCATGAATGACAGCGAGGAGACAAAGGGAGATGGAAGGTGAAACAGAGTATACACAGAGAGAATTACCAGGAAAAAGCCTGCATTTCATATTATCCTTTCCATTCTTTAGGGCTTCACAGGAAATTATGTGCCTTGGTTTTTCCAAACAGCTTGCTGCAGAAGCTGTGTGTGCTCTGCTCTTGGTTCATTCTGCATGCTTTGCTGTGAACTAGGCCAGTGCTGATTAGATAGACAGCTCATAACCCTATTCAAGATTTTTCCCCTTAGGAAGGGAAAAAAAAAAAAAAAAAAAAAAAAAAAAAAAAAAAAAAAAAAAAAGCTGATGTAATTCCCCAGGGCTCCTTCTTTGGCTTTGAAATTGCATAGCTACACAGTCTCCCAGAGTAATTGTCTTGAACAACATCCCAGCCCCCATCTACACTGAGGGACCTCCTGGCTGCATTTCCTTGCCTGTGTTTTCTGCTTTATGTAAGGAATGAAAGAGGAAGAGTGAAATCAGAAGAATGAAAAAGGTGATGAAATTTTCAGTTCAGACACAGAAGGTACATTCAGTACTGGATGTCAGAGGGAAATCTGAGAAAGAGGCTTCTGCGTTCCAGACTCTGACTTCCCTACGGATGGGGTGACACTGAAGTGGGAGGCAGCGAACACAGACAGGCTGCTGATCCTCTGCAGCAGAGGCCTTTCCAAACGGCATCAGCCATGCAGACTCCGCTCAGATCTCTGCCTCCCTTTCCAGCACACCACGGCATCGGTTAATTGATTCTGAAAACCTGCTCCTCGATCACACCCACAGGTCTCATAAATGTGCTACGGTGAAAATCATCTTGGCTTGAAGGCTGAAGGATCACATATATATCCGAGCTCTTGTTTGAACCCCCCAAAATACAAGACCAGAGAAACAACAAAAAATCCGCTTTCAAATAAGAAGGAAAAAACCAGACACGCTGAAGGTCTGTTTAAAAGAAGTAAATGCTGCATTCCCCACAATCTGTAACCACTCATTTTAAAAATCAACATCCGAGGAATCAAAGGAGATTCTCGGATTTGGAAGGCCAGTCATATTTGAATGTAAATAAGTGTTTATGTACTTGTGGAAGGAAATAATTTTACAGTATTTTGCAAACCAGCTTGCTGCCTCCGTGTCTCTTTTTCCCACCTGAAAAGTAGGTCAAGAGTCCTTATGGCTTTGAAAAGCTAAAATGAAGAATTCTTGTTGAAAACAAGCAGGGTTTGTGTTATAAACACAAATAAATACTAGTTTTATCTTTTGTATGTAAGACTTAAGGATACAGTTAGAAGTCAGGCATCACTGCATATAATCTGGCATTCATGCTAAGAGCCCACTGCACCCCAATTTTTCTATACTCTGCTTCATTATCCACACAAGTGAATGAGTTGCAATATACTGCCTGCAGCAACATAAAATCAGCACCCGTCTCATGAAGAACAATGGCAAAAAGGGAAAGATGTTTAAAGATGTTTAAAACCAAAGAGTTATTTGGGTAAAGGAAGACGGCAAGGTGGCCAAAGGATCAGATAATTCAGCATATCCCACCGTAACTACCAAGAACATTACAGAATAAATGGGATATTAAACTATTTATGGATGCTCGCATCATCACAACAAAACCCAAAGGAAAAAGAGTAATTACATTTCTTGCCGTCTCTTGGAATAAATATCCACCAAGGTCACTATGGATTTTATGGTCCCAAACCCAGCAAATATAAGAGAACTTGTATTTCCCCATGACAAAAACATTTCTCAATTAAAAGGAGCAGGAGTTGACATAGTTTTAAAAGTGACTGGGAAGGTTTCTGTTTTCTGTTGTCAGGGAATTTCCAGCACCCAATGTGAAGCACTTGCCTCCTGTGGAGTAGCAGGCAAGCTCTCTACAGACCTAAACATGCTGCACTTAGGCCAGTATATGCTCACATACACATGCATACAAACACAGTTTCATCTGTAACCATGACTGCTGCAGTTGCGTATTTTTCTTTTTAGTTTTCCTGACAGCCTACTGAGAGCACTTTATTTTACTGAAACAGAAGAGAACGCCTGAGACCATGTGGTTCTGGCTGCCTCACTCCATTCCATTACACAGTAACTGTTCAGAAAAAAAATCCTGGGCAAAAGATGAAGCTTATTGATATTCTAGCTTAAATAAACATGACTGCATATGCATTAGTGAGGCAAACTGAATAATAAAATCCCAAACAACGCAGGATGGAATAACTGCATTTTGTTTAGCTATACAATGAATTTTCAACAGCCATTTTAAAAAATGTTATTTTATGACTTTGGTTGAAATTATAAGCATTGCTGGTGTTTGTAATGTGTCCAGTAATTCTGGTGGATCCTTGTCAAATTGCAGCAGGCTTTCCACTTGGATTCTCTCCATCATTAGGTCTTATTTTCCTGTCAATTTGCCCATTTTGTCATGAGTTTCTTTCAGACAACAGACTGGGAAACATACCTTCAGCAGCAAAGAAATCAAACAATCTATAAAAATAAAAATATGTTTTAATAATTATTTCCAGAAAGAGGGTTTATCAAAGTGTATAATATGAATGCTACATTCATAGTAGTCATTTCAAGTCTCTCAAGCATACACAAAACCTTTGCTTTTCCTTATTTTCTTCCAAAACAAAGTGGATACACTTGGATTCTATTTAGGACTCTTGAAAACAGCCAAAAAAATGCTAAGTGGTCAAACTCAGCTGTGTTGAGAGCTGGGGTTTAAGCTCCATAGCAAGTTTAAATTAGTGAGAAAAGGTGTAGATGTTAACATTTTTCCACTGGTGCCAGTCTAACACTCAAAGCTGATTCCAAAAGCTTTTAAATCATACTGGAAACTTCTCAAAGACAGAACTGATCTTATGTTTATTATGGACACTACTGCAGATTTAAGTAAACATCAGCTTACACCAAGCCTGAACTCTACTGTCCCCTTTACTTGCTTCTGCTGAAATCCTGCTCTTATCATTCCAGGATCCAAGTCACTTCTTGCATTAATCAGTACAATTTTCTGAGATTACTGGAATGGCATTAGATTAAGTCAGCAGAGAAACTGGCTCTCTGCATGTATCCTAATTTTACACCCCCAAGAAATACCACATCACTCACATCAATCTGGCTTTCACACTTGGAATGAGTTTCACAGCATTCTCTTGCAGCGCAGCTTCATGCCATCACTGACTTGGCTGTTTAATCTGCCCCAGGATCCCCAGAGAGACCTCCTGGAGCCTGTTCATTTGACACAGCATTTGACAGACTGGGGCCTTTTCTTCTTACTTTTCTTTTTTGCAGTTTGGTGGACATTCAGAAACAACATCAAGAAAGAAGAGAGGTGATGTATTGGTATAATTTTTACCAACGCTGCAGAGAAGGCTGCAGCTGCATCACTCCCAGGAGGTTCTGTGATGCTGGGCAGCTCAGTACACTGCTTCTTCTGCCCCCTCCTTCTGGGCTGACATGGAAGATCATGGCACAGACAAGCTGGAGAGGGATTCACAGATTTTGGTACCACTGAGCGTAACCAGCACAGGAAGGGCAGGTGTTGGTTTGCTGTTCCACAGCTCTATGTCAGGAGTCACCTCAGAGGGCAGTGAGCTACAATCCTTGCCATGACCTAGTGAGGGAAGGATGGAAACTCAACTTGTCCAAATGCTTTTACACCCCCACTGCCTAAAATCCCCAAAATTACGAAGGCAGAACTTTCCTGTAAGGGATCTTTTGGTGGTGCAAAACTGCAGTCCCTGCACACTAGTTGCCATCTAGCATTTGTGGGTTAAGACCTTCTACACCTTTCCTTCCATCCAATGTAGATGCTTAGTTTCTGAGGAGCAGAAAAAGCTGCAAGATACAGAAACACCCAATTCTTTAGTTTGTGTTTGAACCAAATTCCCAACGTGACAAGAGGACAGAGTCTTAAGCTGCACCAGGGGAAGCTTAAGTTAGACATTAAGAATTTCTTCACAAGAGGGGTAACTGGGTGACTGGGAATGGGCTGTCCAGGGAGGAAATGGAGTTACCATCCCTAGAGTGTTTGAGGAAAAACTGGATGTGGCACTTAGTGCCATGATCTGGTCGACAAGCTGGTGTTCTGTCACAGGAGTCCATGATCTCACAGGTCTTTTCCAATCTAGTGGATTGTGTGGTTTACAAGGCTACAGTAAATCCTTTAAAGCCTGGAGAAGCACCTGGGCCGTGAGGAGCCTCTGGGCCCAAACAGCCCCTTTGGTCCCGACAGGCCCAAAGCCTGCGGGGTTTTACAGCAGTAAAGGTTTTCTCCTTTACTGCTGTAAAACCAGCCCGGCGGTGCGGGGGTCGCCGGGACACGGGGTTCTGGCCAGCAGTCCCTGGATTGCTGTTGGTGAGGTCCTCACCCCGGCCGAAGGAGCAGCAGGGGACCGGTCCCGCCGGGCTGAGCGGGCCCCGGGCCCTCACCGGGGCCGTGGCAGCGGCCGCCCCTCCCCGCGGTCACGTGTCCCGGCCGGGGAACCCGCGCTTTGTGGCGGGGTCAGCTCGGGCCCCGCGCCGCTACCGCCAGCCCTGGAAGAGAGGGGCACTGCGGCCTGGGCCGCTCCCTCACCGCCGGGAAGGTGCGGACGAGGCCCCGCGTCCGCCCGTGGGCAGGCACGGGGGCTCGGCCTCACCCCTGCGAGGGCTTGGGGGACGGGTGTCACGGCTGCTCAGCAAAACGCCTTGGGGCGGGCAGGGACAGCCGCCCCCCGCCCCTGAGGGCATTGCCCCCTTCGCCTTTCTTCTCCTCTGCCTCCTCTGCAGCCCTTCCAGAACTAAAACTGAGGGGGCTTCAAAGTGTAAGTAGAGCGCAGGTAATTGTGTGGCTTCTTTAGGGGAAGGCAGATAAGATGAATTCCCCTGGCAGAGGCTTCTGCCTGTCCATCTTCCCAGAGAGCAGCACCAGTCAAATGGGATCTCTTGAGGCAGTGCTAAGACTTGATCCATGGAACCAGCGGGAAAAAAACCGCTGTTATATCAATATATAAAGTGCCCTAATCCCCAGTGCTTTCTTTCCCTGCAAGAAAACTTTCTTCGATTTTTCTCTCCTTTCCAGGCTTAATGATCAATTAAATAAATACCAGCTTCAAGTCACCTTTCCTACACCTCCTTTCCCCTGCCGGCCCCAGCCCTCCGTTTGTGGCTGCCAGGGCGAAACCCTTCCCTTGGAACCTCGGTGTGCTCAGGGGCCGGGCAGGGAGAGGCGGAGGGGGCGAGAGCCGGGTTCTTGTCCTTTGACCTCTGCTGGGATAAGAAAAGCAGGTTAAAAGGTCAAGGAAAACAATTGCAAGGCTCCTATTGCTTGAATAGCATGCCAAATAAACTTATCCTGGGGATTTGGAATGATCCTTTTATGGGAATTTCTACCTCCCTCGGGATTGTGCAGGCTGATTTTATGGGGCATGCTCAATTATTTTGGGGGAGGGGCTGGCAGCGCTGGAGCTCTGCAGCACCCTTGTTTAAGGACGAAGAAGTACAAGGGAGGAGGAGGGCACTGCTGCCTGGTTTAACTCTTCTTGAGCTCCCCTGAAATTTGTCAGCCGATACACTGACTTCTTCCTTTCTGAATTATTTCTAATCTATAACATCAGCATATAAAAGCAAGGAGAAAATACAGGCCTGCTGCGCTTTGTACATAAACTGCACTACTGTGACTCCATTTACTAATGAAGTTACTGCTGTATATGAGAGAAGACCTTTCCCTAAGTCTGAATAAAAGAACACTTTGTTATCAATAGCTGCCTGGTAGTCGTGGGGCTAGAACCTTGTTTGAATGGCTTTCTATAGGTAAATTTGGTTGGTTGTGTACTGGTCAAATTTTAGCTGAGTTAACTGACAAGTTAACCTTCCTTTGAGAAATCATTTTATTGGAATAAACTCTTTCACATGCCTAGAAATTCTTCAGAGCTTTTAAAATAAAAATAAAGAAAAAATGCATTTAAGAAAAGTTAAAATATTTTCCATGTTTAATTTTTTAGAATTTTCTGACAAAGGACATTTTTCAAAAAGCTGCAGTTTCTGAGGGCAGAAAATCGGGTTTTCTTCCAATCAGTTTTTCAGTTTTTCATCTGAATCTTTATTATTTTTTTCATGTTGGTAAGAAATTGTGGGCAAAACCTTGAGGAAACCACTCGTCATTGCGAGGCATTTGCAAGAGACACCAGGAGCTATTGATGTCCAACAACAGGGGGAGTGCTGGTGAAAGGGAAACCCCAGAGCCCGGCTGTCTCCTTACTGTGCCATTGCCTTTGCACTTGGGTCAGGGCCTGATCTACCAGTTGTACTGGTTAGTGGTGGGAAAAGCCCAGCCCATCTGGGCAAGGCTTTGTGTAGGCACAGTTATAGCCCCAAGTCAAAGTAGGCAAGTATTCACCAGTCTGGCACATGGAATGTGCCTCTCACATCCTACCACCAGGGATTTCCTGCATTTGCATGTGTAAGGAGTCATACTGGGGTTGTGGGCAATTCTGAAGGGCTGGTAACCCCAACAAAGGAAGTCCTTTTGATGTAGAGAATTGCTTGGAAGTCTTGGATGAGAAAATAACTGGAAAATATTATATATTAAGAAAAACTGTGCTTAGTTAATCAAGAGGTTTATTAAATCAATGATCTTTTTGGGTAACAGGGAGAATGAAGCAGAAAGTATTTCACTGTATTGAGTGCTGAAGACACCTCTATAGGTGCAGTATAGAGACAGTGCATAGAGATTCCGTAAATAGGTACATTGGTATTTTTTAGTGAATTTCCCTCTTAAGAAGATAGTTGTTTGCTTGCAAGTGTAGGTACACAGTTTGTGGTAATTGAGAGTGGGACTGCTTCGAAGCCTCATCCCTGATGAGCTGCAGCTGTGAAAAGCAGGTGAACAATATTGAAAGCAATGAGACATGGAGTGCAGAGGTGCACTGACAAGCCACCAAAGGGACACACAGGTGCAATGCTTTAACATTAAGGGTATAAAAGGTGGGCTAAAGAACAAGAGGAGCAGATGCTTGAAGTCTTCTGAAGTGATGCTGCTCTGTATGGGCAGGTGCTTGAAGCCTTCTGAAATTGTATGGTGATGCTCTGTGTATCACAGCTGTCTCAACTGGTGTGCCATGTAAGTACTGTAAGATCCTGAAGTATGAGTGGACAGCATTCCACACTTCAGGAAACTACTTTCCTGAAGTGTGGCTCTGCAAATTGCTGGTTCTCTGATTTTAGTTCTTAATGTGTCTGTGTTATAAAATGTTGCTGCACTCGTGTAAAAACCTGCTTTTTTTGTAAAACTTCCACAATAGTCAGGGGAGTGTGCTAAGCTCAGGGTTGTGCTCGTGACTTTTGAGGGCCTGTGATTAGCCATCACAAGGTAACTAGGAAAGATTAGGCCAGGGTAGGTCCTGGGAGGTCCAAGTGAGCCATTTCACTTTGTCTCTAGCCTGGTCCATCATCACTGTTTCTGTATAAAAGCCCATGCACTGCAGGTCTCTGGGGAAGCTGCACACTGCTGACCACAGCAGCAGTGGTGGGGCTGTGGGCTACCCCTGAATCCCTGCAGAGACGTGAAACTCCCTGGGAGTATTCCAGTGGCTGGGAGAAAAACTGGTGCTTGTGGGCAGGTGTGGACCCCACCTGGTTAGCAGGGTTCTGAGGGAGTTTCTATGGGGAGGTAGTCATCAAGCCTCATTGCTGGCCCTATTTGCAATCTAGGATGTACATGCAGGCAGGCTGTTGTTTCATCATTCTTGTCCCTGAGGGTAAATAGAGGCTCTGTGTCCTCCTAAAAGAGAAAATAATGCAATATTTTTAACAGAAAACTCAGTTATCTCTTTTTGAGGAGCAATAAAATTATTGCCCTTTTGTGAGAAATTGAAAAACAGAGTAGGTTTGCCCAGCACAGCTACCACAATCGTGTGTCATTGCTGTTCACCCAGGGCTGGTAGAAAAATAGTCCCATCTCCTTGCTGTTGCTATGGGAACTTTTTTGGAGTTTTCACAACTCTTCTTTCAAGGCAGTTGGAACAATGAGGAATATTGAGCAAAGAGTATCAACCATCATCCAAAGCACTTTAACAAATACTGAGTTTTATTTAAAACTGCACCACCATCGGCTCTTGCCAACTCTTGCCTAATTACTGCTGTACAAATACAGTGGCTTTCCAAGAACTCTGCTGCAGCTCCCCACAGCTCTGTTGCTCATCCATTTGGGTCACCTACCAAGTCACACTTTGCCTTGTGGTAAAGCAAATTCTGTATTCATTTCCTTGTGATGGTGTGATTAATTTATTTATTCAAGCAGCTCTCTGAAACATTAGAGTAGAAGGGCATATGGTGTGGCCTACTTGCACAAGTCAGAGTCAATTTGTTATTTTCAGCACTGGTAACTTAATACATTTGATGCTTCTCAGTCGATTCACTTTTGTGTCCAGCTCTGATCTTTAATGCATTAACCTTAAGAAACCTGGATTTTAAGCATATGCATATGTTCTGAAACACTACAATCGATTTCTTGATGTAGCTATCACTTTACCATAATTTATACTGTGTGGGCCACATTTTCAACAGGAAACAATTTCCAGGAACCTGTTGCAGCACAAAAGTCATGATGTCCCTGTGGACAAAAGTTATTAACTTCCAAATATTAATCAGTCACACATTAAAGTCAGGGCATTTCTTAACTTTCACTCAAGGGAAAATTGAAAATTTTTTAAATTATTTTTCCAGGGTCTACCCTGTATGATAGGTCTATGACAATTTTTTTTATATAACTGTTTCTTAAGGTTAGAATTACTAATTACCTCTAATTTTATGCAACATCCTGAACATGCCTAGTGCCATCACAGTAGTGACCTGTTGCACTGAAATAGAATTAATTTTCTCTAACAGAATTTGGGCATAGAAAAAAGGAAGGGATTTTATTTAATTTTAACCTCTCCTTAAGGGTGCTTTCTTTTACTAGAAAATGGTGGGAAAAGAACTAAATCATGATACAAATCGTAAAAGGAAACAATAAGAGAAGTATTGATATCGTGGTGCTGCTAACCAGTTTTAGGTGTGCAGGTGAGAAAAAGTTATTGTAATCAAAATGTGTGTGATTCTTCTTAAAAAAATTAGTAAAAATGGAAAACTCTGTATTGAACCATTTCTGTGAGTTTGAGCTTAATATTATGTGTGTGCATTTATGTTGGTGAGTACCTGAGAAAACCGAGCTGCTGGGCTACACTCTCTAGGCTCATGTAAAGGGCTGCTGTGGAGATTAGAAAATTACATCTTTTGGCTTTAATTTGCATAGGTGTGCACTCTGTGCACTATTCCTCGTCTTTCTGCCATTCTTAAATTTAGGCAGGGAGTGAAAAATGAGAGACTCTTCCCCTCCCATTGGTTAAGAGGAATAAAGCCCTTAACCCTCACCACATCTGTCTGCTCTGGAGCTGGGAGCTGAATGCCTGCCTGCAGCATGGTGACATAATCTGGTTTGGAGAGAGAATAAAGCTGAAGTTCACGAGGGGATCATCTACAGCTGAATGAACCAGGAGATGTGTGGTAAGGCTGGGTGGCGTTTGGCTTCGGAGAGCTCCTGAGGGGATTTCTACAGCTGAATGAACCAAGAGCTGTTGCAATGTGGAGATGTGTGGTAAGGCTGGGTGGCGTTTGGCTTCGGAGAGCTCCCACAGTGTGGGAAATAGTCTGTCTATGGCCACCATGATTCAAGGTGTTCACGTGGCTCTCCTGCCACCCCGTGCAGCTGATGCATGTTTCAAACAAACCTTTCTGATGTACCGTGACATAAACAAGGATTTCGTTCAGTGCTCCTGCTTCTCGTGAGTCCTCATCTCTGGCACCCCTGGTTCTTTTCCCACACTGAGGGATGTGCTGGGTGATAACTGCACACTCTTAATTACGCTTGTGGATGGAGGGAGGAAAACAGCCTGGTTGCTTTTGGTTTGGGATGGGAAGGTCAAAATCCTAACAGTTCCCATTCCCACCAAAAATAAAAAGCTGTATGCTTGTAACCATAGCCACAGCTCTACAAGCATGGCTCCCTCGACAGCCCACCTTGCCTCCCTTCTGCTGGGACCCCTGATGTCTCAAGTAAGTGGGCAGCAGCTGGCTTTGCCTAAGGAAGCACCTCATGGCTCAGGAGAGGAGAGAAAGCAGGGACTGCCTGGCACCCGAGGGGATGAGGTCAGCTCAGAGCTAGCTTAGGGGTGCCAAGCAAAGAGAGAATGAGACTTGATTCACAGTTTCAGCTCAGCTGCATGCATTTTGTGTTGTCAGAGGTGAATAAGTGTTCAGTCAAGAGTCTCAGCCTGATGGGCTCTGCTCACAGGGTTTTGCTGAAACCAAGTTAAATGTGTCTGCTGAGGGGCAGGGAGGGAATGACCTGTGAAGCCGAGTTCTAAAAAAAGCCCGCTCTTGTATCAGAGCAATTGCTGCTGCAAGGTCACACAGCAAAGGAACATTTTCCATCCTGTAGTTTTCATTGTAGAGATGATGTGGATGTTTTCCAGGATCAAGGATCAGGAGAGGTAAGGGTGATTTCAGGGTGCTGTTTTCAGAAGCATGGCTTCAGCTAATCCCACCAGCAAAAGTCCCATCCACTGCAGCAGAAATAAATTCAACCAGTGCCAAGTGCCTTTGTAAATCCCACTTAAGATGGCATTAATTTCTATCAGTGTAGATAATAGCTGCCTGCATACTGATTTTTTTTTTTTTGGTTGCAAAATCCTCCTTTGGTCTCTGCCTACTGCTTTTTTTTTACCAGCAGTCAGTGCTCCCCACCTTGTCTAATCCTGTTCTAATTTTCATAGCAACGAATTGAATTTATACAAGCTCAGTGTATTTTTCAGAGTTCATCTATATTTATTGTCACTAGATTTTTTTCATTTCTGTTTAAAAAAATGTTTTGAAATGTATTCAAAATTCAATTGGAAAACATCTTGGGAAGTGTAGGCATACTCTCAGAATGACATTTTAAAATGCAGTAACTTATAAAAATATTCCTGCAAATTCCATGAAAATGAAAAGCCACAAATTTTTTCATTAATTTTTCACTAACCACATTGTGGTATCCAGTTCTTGAGCACGTTACATCCCTGCAGGGCATTATTTTTCATAATGTAACTCTGTTTCCAGCAGTAGTGGACAACAATTTCAAAATTCTCATTTTTTCCAAGGTGAAGAAACTTCTTGCTTTGAGGCTCTGGAGCTCCAGAATAGCTCAGATTACTTGTATTTCTTTTTCCACTCACTGTTAGTTCTTTGAGTCAGCAAAACAAGAAATGTCAAGGGATTGCTGAGGTATGCTCCAGGTATAATAAATGGGTAGAGACATATTGTCATCTGTTCTGTGTATTAGGAAATCTCTGCTGGAGTCAGGATACTGCTAAAACTGAAGGACATTTCAGGTGTTCTCCAGATAAGAGAGGTCAGAGAGGAAACTATCTCAAGGGCAGAGTGATACGTTCTAAAAGTAAAATACACAGAGGAACATCTTCCCTCGACTGCCAGACTATGCTTTAGCTGGACTTGAGTTTGCAAAGAGCACTTTTTTATGATGATCTAAATGCACAAGAGATCGCTAGGCAAATCAGCTTTTCCAGATGTATCTGTGCTTTGGAGTTGCAGGGCACTGTAGATCTCACAGAAGAGAGTTTAGTTTTTGGTTTTGGCTCAGATTCCCTCATACAGTTATCTCAAAATTAATGTGAAGTCTGTCTACCAGAGGCAAACAAAGCAGACTTACATAGGACTGAGATCATAATTTGGCTTGTAGTCTCCTATTTAGATTAGTCTGAGGTTTGCTTTAAATCAGAAGAATTGAGGAATTATTAAAGAGAACAAAAACATAATCAACAATAACCATAATAAAAATTACTATGTTGTTAGGAATATTTTCAGGAAACAGAAGAGTTTACAGCACTCAGCCCTGGAGTTTAATGAAGTTATATATCTGCATGTGAATAAGATTTTATTTTTAAAAAAAATAGTATCCAATCTGCACTGTCTGTAGTCATCAGGGCTATAGATCAGCTGTCCATTGTCTGTACCTAATACCATTTCTTAAACAGCTTTGTATTTGAGGAAAAAGCCATACCTCAGCTGGGCAGGTCTCTAAAGATTTGAAATATTAGTGGTTATTAAGAATTCATAAAAACAGAAGTTAGTTTTCATTTTCTCATTTACAAGTAAATATTTACTTAAAATTTGCTGGCTGCTTCAAGTGCAGCTGAAGATCCAGTTTCATTGAAATCCCTCCATTTTTGTTGCATGAATTTGGTAATGTAATGGTGTTTGCTCTGGTCAGCAAGCACTGCAAAAGATTTCTTCTCGTTCTCAGATTTTCTTTTGGTACCATAATATTGAATACTGACAGTTTTGAAGTTGCTACAGGAAAATTACTCTAATTGTCTTTCCCCTCCTGTTCTGTTTAGAAGCCTACAGGAACAGAAGGCAACTCATGGTAGCCAGTCCTGCACTACAGAAAAGCTGTTCTCTATTCCCATAGCCATCCCACTGGGTCGTCATCCTCAGTGAGTGAAGGTAAAGTGTCTACAGGTTAGTTAAGATGCTTCCCTGCGTTCACAGAAGACAGATTCAGGAGCTTCCTCTGCCACTCGTTGCCTGTGAGACCTGTAAAGGATTTAACCTCAGCTTCCAGACCTCCTTAGGCATCTACATTTCATTTATTTCAGGGCATGTGTTAAAACAGAAGTGCAGAAATTCCTTTCCAAAGGGACTTTTAGACACCAACGTGCAGGCTGTGAATGCTAATGCTACCCTGGCGCCTAACTCAGGCCTATACAGAGAGGCTTAAATTTAAGGAGAGGCAGAAAGGACTTCAGTATGTCCTGATGGGCACCTACCATGTGGTTTGAGTGACTCCTACTCCCAGGCCCTAAGCCATTCAGAAAGACTGTGAAATTCTCACTTTTTATTTATGTTCTGAGTCACCTAAGAATCGTCATAACCAAATCTCTTTGAGAACTGAGTTGAAGCATCTCTAGGTTGCATCTAAACTCTAGAGCAGATTCATGCCATATGATATGACCTGAAATCATGCCTTGCAAAGTTTCCAGACCCATGGATTTGTTGGAGTATCCGTGACTATCTCCCCAGCTAAGCATTCAGAGTTCCTTCCAGCTGGGGAAAGGGAGAGTAATGTGTGTTCAAGTGTCACAGCAATATGTTTTGGGAAGCATCTGAATGGGGAGCTGAGAAACTATTCTAGGTTCTTAGTTATACATCCTATTTTTATCTTCTGTGGCTGAAATAAAGAAAATACAATTTTGAATGTATTCAAACAGAAATTTATCTTACTTATTACATGAGTGTCATTCCCGTGAATACTGCAAAGAATTCACGTGCTGTGAAGTTGGCATCTATGACTTAGTCTTGAGTGCCATATCAACCTTTGACAGCTTAAATGTGAAGCATAAGACCTCTTGTCCTGCTTTTCTTCTACCTGCCTAATCTAAGCTAAAGCTGTCGCAGGACCCTGGAGACAACTGTATGCAAAGGAAAGACCTATAAATCCAGTTCTTTCTTTCAGACCTTTTATCTGTTTATTTGGGAATTAGTTTAGCTAATAAGTTAATTTTTTCTATACTTTCCAAGCGTAACATTCAGCACAAGAGCAGGATAGCCTTCCTCACATCAGTGGAAGTATGTCTTTGTTCAAAATTATAGCTTTTGATTCAGATTAACTGTCAAGATATTTGTCAACTCAAGAGTCTGCATCCCAGTTTAGGTCCATGGGATCCCAAGAACCAGTCAGTCTGCAAATATACAGCTAAACTGAACAGCAGATACTTTCTGTTGTGTACCTGCGGTCCCATATCACACCATCTGCAACAGCTGTTGGAGCATGCATAGAAGGAGAGAACAAGGAAGCAGAATGGGGTGGTGAGCATGCTGGTCCCTTCCAGTGTGCACACAGGATGCAGCTACAGGATGCTCACATGCCTGAGCAGTCAGGATGTTTTTATGAGTTCCGCAGTTCAGTTACAGCCTAAGTGTCTCGACACAGGAGGGTTTCTTGCTGAGGTCTTCAGACTGATGTTCACAGTCCTCTCCTGTATGTGAATGTATCCTATCAAAGGCCAGGAAAACCTGAGAAGGGACGTAAACGAGGAAAACAAGAATCATACATCACTAGAAGTGCTTATTGCCTCGTCTTACCTTTGGTGGCCCTCTTGTCTTCTCTTTCCATTCTTGTAAGAGGGAGTTGCTCTCTGCCATTGTCACTGTCCTGCTGTGTGAGTATCTAGCACATATGTGTCTGCCTCTGCATGATAATACTGTTCTGAATCTTCCTGGACATCTCCAGCAAAAGTGTGGGATTTAGATTTCCTAGCACATGCAATAGAGAAATATAACTGAAGTGATGAAATTGACTCACCTACGGCAATTTAGCTCAAAATGAAAATTTCAAATATGCTTATAGAAAAGTCTGTCACTTGAAGACCTAGTAAGCTAAAAGCTTACTTGATTTTTTGAAAAGATCTGTATTTGCAGTGCTTTTCAGCAAACAGCTCAGATCATCCGATTTTCTTTACTTCACCTCAACAAAACACCACAGGTCAATTACAACATTTCTTTAGGAAGGAAGGGCAGTCATGCCACAGAATATCTTCCTTAATTACATGGTTTCTGAGCTGCAACACTATGGCTTATAGTTCAGTGGTTGCATAAACTCCCCAGTGGGAAATCTTAACAATATTTAATTAGCCAGGTCCTGCTGTGTGGTACTCCAAACACCCTGTTTACCCAATTACGACAAAGGTTGTGCGATCTTAGAGTTAGTAAAGAGTCTCTATATAATTGCAGCTGGAAACTGGAAATGTAGAAGATCTCCCTTTGCAACTTTTATTTGTGCCACGTCTAAATAACACAAAGCAGATAGAGAATAAGAGAGTAAGGAATCCTTTACAAAACATAAGGTTTAAACATCTGCATGATGCACAGGAGGCTCAGCTAGCAGTAAGATTCTGGTTCATGGCATGTTCTCTTGTAATAAAATAAGACGGGACATTTGAGATGACAGTTTAGGTCTCCAGGAATAAGCCTTTAGAAAGGGATCTTCAAAAACAATACACTCTGTACCAAAATGCACATGAGAACTACTCTATGTTGAATGTACTGGAAGCACATGGTGCTAGGAGAGAGAAAGGAAGGAATACACTTGGTGTTCATGTGACTCTTCTCAGCTTGTTCCAATAAAATGTTTTTGTCCAAAATTGAATGAGAACAATACTCAAATGGCATGATGCAGCTTTTGCAAAAACTTATTTCAGTGACGAAATAATTGCTTCATCCACAAGATAGTCTTCAAAAAGTCTCTCACCCTGGGGATCTTCCCATCCAGAAGGGAGACTGCAGAATGTTGCATTGCCTTGAAGAGCACTGCAAAGTGCAGACCTGCTCTTCTGGCTCTGGTAGACTCTACTGCAGTCTAGTTCCCTTTTGCCAAGGGACGGTTTTGTTTTCAGCCTCCATCTTAATATTATTATTCCAATAGTGGGCTCCTGATAGCATCACAAAAATCTAACAGTAACCTTCTCTAACGGTTGTTTTAAAGTATATTTCAGAGTTTAACTCCATAATAAAGTACAGTCTTCATTTTCATACATTGCTTCTAAAATGATCTGAATGTGGAAAATCTGGGTCCATTTGATTTTCCAATGAAAAATCAAATTTAAAAAGTCAAAGTGTAAAATTTCACTTTTCATTAAAAACCTATTTCAAATCAACTCTCATTCTAACACACACACTAGAAATCAAAAGTGTGGACTTTTCTTTAGGTTACAGTGAATTGTGCTGCATCAACATTTATGTGGAAGAAAATCTTAAAGGAAAATCCTTGTCCTTTCAGTAAAATGCAAGAGATTTTATGCCTTCAAATTTAATAGGGAAATAGGTAGAAAGTTTTCAAAACAATGTTACAAGCAAAGAATATTTCACAAACTGTATACTTTACCTTTTACTTATTCATGCCAGAAGTTATCTGTGATTTTAGTCTTTACTTCCCAAGAGTTTTCTTAATGTAGATATCTGTGGTTAGTTGTGTTTCATCCCAGAAGTCACTCTTTTCCAGTGATGCAGAGCAGATAGCATTGTCTGTGTATGTGGGTGGGAATTGTAGTCATCGTTGTCTGGTCACGCTAGTTGAAGTCATTTGTAGGAGGTGGCAAGACAGCTAAAACTTAGGTGTTGCCATGGCCATAAGCAACACACATATATTGCTCCAGTCCTTCCTGTGTTGTAATTTCCTTTCATCACAATGTTTTGTCTCTAGAATCACTTTTACATTAAGCTAGAAGCACTCTGGAAACATTGAAGAGGTTGGGAGTAACAGCTGAGGCAAGGAGGGGACTCATTGTCACCAGCATTTGTAGTCTGCAAAAATTGTTTAGCTGGTATTTACCATTTTCATAAGAGAAACTTAAAACTGTCCCTACTAGGTGGGTGTAACACTAGTGATGTGTATAAGGATTGATGACTAAACTAGGAGGATGCACTAATCCCTAATTTCCATCAAGTAGCCTGAAGTGAAGAAGAGCTAACCAGATTATAAAATCTTGATCCTTTTAAGAATTCAAATGTAGGTACTTTTTAAAGATTTAATTATGCTTTGCATTCTGTAATTGCATATCTAGCACTTACCTGTATAATAGATAATGAAAACTATGTGAAAAAGATGATTGAAAATTAGTCATTAATCTGTAGGGGTGAAATGATCAGCAAATCTCAAATAGTAGGAGGCAAACCAAAATCATGCTGGCAGTAACTTTTACAACCTCACACCAAATCTATCCAAAGAACTTGTAGGAAATCTATTACAGCCTTTTGGGGTTAAATTCAAGATGTGCTGTTAAGCACTGGTTTCCCTTTAAGACATCTAAGGCTGGTAATTAGGGAAAGCCAGCAGCGATAAACTCCAGGCTCAGCTGCTGTGTAAAGCACCTGGACACACATGGCCACATCCATACTAATAACTTTAACTGTGCCAGGGAAGGATTCCAGGCACTGGAGCTCAAATCTTTTCTTCTTGACATAATCAGCAATCTTCAGCTTCTTCTGGGTTTGGATCCACCATCACCATCCCGAACATTTCCCTAGCTTAGTTCAGGACTTTGCACAAACCACAGACTGTCTCCACTTGACAGTGTTGATGTGGATGCCTTACTTGGAGGCTAAAAGAGCTTAATGATGTGGACTTGGGTATGGCTGTAGTGTCAAAGGAGGAGTCAGGGAATGTTTAACTTCCTTTACAGGACACACCCCAGGTACAGATACAGGAAATTCAGCTGGAAGTGTCCCATCAGTTTCTGTTTCAAGGCATGCGTAAATTTGCACCCAAGTCCTGGCAATGTTTAGAAACTGGTAAATTGATCTGGTGAAGAAATGCATGTCCCAGCCCTAGATCAAATATTTTTCTAGGAAGGGAAGACATTTGAGTCTTTATGCCCTGTAATGCATGTAGCATGTTCTGAAAATTCTGGCCATCTCAAAGAGCTGACTGTTAGTTGAAGGCATATCAGGCCTCAAACTATCTGGATTCTTATCACAGCATAAAGGCTGGAAGTGAAAAGTAAGATTTGAATATGTTTTCAATTAGATTTCTCTTTCCAAACTCAAAATTTATATTAATTGATACTTGAAAATTATTTTTGCTTTGTTAGTATCTTGATATGTATAGTCAAGATAAAGAAAAGGTGTTTCACAGACAGCTCAGAGCATACAGAGCATTTATATTCTTTTATTAAAAGTGGTCTTTTGTCTGCATTTTGGCTTCTGAGGCCACATTTAGTTACAAAAATAAATTGTTTTCCTTTCAAAAATGTTGAGTGCTCTTGAATCCTATGCAGTCATGTTCCCACATATTAAAAATGCTGGGCTGGAAGAATTTCTAAGCACTGCTTAGTAGACAAAAGCCTAAAGGTTTTGTTTACAGACTCTTTCACAAAAGAATAATCAAACTCTGTAGAGAGCTGCTACTCCACTTACTCGCTAGCCTTATTTTGACATCCGTTGCTGTTCTGCACTACTTTGTAAAGGGAGGGTTCATGTGGAAGCCAAAAAAAGTGAAATCATATTTACTGTCAAAAAAACCCTTGTGTTTTAATCTTTCATCTGCTACTAGCAAGCAATCAAAGATGGCAGTGGTAGCAGCCCTTGTAGTTAACCCAGTGCATGTTCATTAAACGGCAGGGGGTACCCAGAGTGTTTATTTCAGTAAAAACAATTAAGCATATATACATTTATTTTTCAGTGTTAATGATTCCCTGTTGACAGAGCTGAAAGGCGAGTGCTTCTTGAGTCTCCAAAAGTGATTATTAAAGAGAAATGACTGTCAGTCTTCTAATTTGGGTGAATGCCAAGTAGACCAAAGGTGACAAAAAGGGGAAAAAGAAAAGAAAGAATATTCAAGGCTCATTATCAACATGCTCTTTTTTATTTCTTTACTTTGTCACAAATGAGCTTCACAGCTTTCACTTCATTATCAAACTGCTGGCCATAATACAGTCACATTTTCAATTGCATCATGATGTGGTTCCATGTATGCCTGAGACAATTTCTGCTTCTTAATTTCTTTCTTGGAATCATTCATCATTTTCTTTATAAAATATTACCTCTCCTACTGCTGCTTGTCAAACTTGTCCCCCATCTGTGGAGAATTTTGCTTGCGCTCAAGTGAGCCATTTCATATGGGGGGGGGGGGGAATTTTTAAGCTCTTTAAGCTCTCTAAAGCTGTAGAGGGAAAAAAAAAAAAAAAACCCTGTCATGGTGCCAGCAAAACAACAGCCATGGTTGTTAGGACCCAGGCTATGAATTGGGTATACAAAAGACAAGAAGAAAGAGGTCATGCTCTCAGCATTGTTCTATAAAGCAAAAATATGGGATGAATAAATTCAGGGCCCTAAAAAGGTGTGGTGTTCCTAGTAGGTTGGCTCATCCTGTTATTGAGAGTTAGCTAATGTTCATACTCCGCGTCTTTCATATTGCTGCAGACCAAGTTCTGCTGGCTCATCATGATTGTTATCTCTACTGGAAAGCAAGCAAACCTCTCATCTGTGTGAGATCTGATGTGACATTCTGCGTTTTAGTCAATTCCAGCTGGCTGATCCAAAAAAACAAGCAATGTTTCATAGGTACCACAGCTATTTCTTTCTTCAATCCCCTGAAGCAGTAGCTGTGGGGCTGTACTTACTCTGAGGTAAGGAGTTGCAAATTCATATTCTATTATATATAGATTTTTTATCACCTCTTTCACCATCTTTGTAGTAATCCAGCTGCATTAGGT
This sequence comes from Onychostruthus taczanowskii, assembly GCF_017590055.1. Taxonomy (NCBI): domain Eukaryota; kingdom Metazoa; phylum Chordata; class Aves; order Passeriformes; family Passeridae; genus Onychostruthus; species Onychostruthus taczanowskii. The sequence continues at coordinate 4,353,873 of NW_024502791.1, forward strand.
GATGTGACTGACTCCTTCTTTTATCTGTTTGACAGTCTCCCATTTTTGATACATCTCTGACTGCATTGTATGTATATCTCTGGACTTCATAATCTGTTTTAGAGCCTAAATTACACACTCCAGCCATACAAACCCATTCCTCTCTGTCTTATTAATTTGTAACTTAAAGACAAGTTAATGAAAGTTTTCATGTGATCATTTTAGGCAGAAATGGGAAGGCAATGCAGAGTAAAAATCCTCTGCTAGCATAAATTCCAACTGTAGTCTGTTTATTTCAGTAGAATTATGGCTGAGAATCAGCTTCCTGGTAGATCATGTTCATTTAGCCTTTCAGGCAGGTGTGTTAGACATATATCTTCCATGATCACCCTATCATATAGTGACTATACTATAACCTTTATCAGAAGCCAAAATGGGCTCAGAAATGTACCCTCCATTGACTCCTGTCCAACAGAAAAGAGTGTAAATTTGAAGACAAATGAACATAAGGAGCTAGCCTGAGAAGGAACAAATCAAAAGGGAGCATTTATTTAGTTTGGTTACATGCAGTCATTGGGTAAAAACAAAGGATTTAGGGTTAAAATAAGTTAATAAGATCTTTAATGGTGGATGAAAACTTTGGACTGACACGTAACATGGACTGCTTTGTAAATTACAAAGGTAGCTTATTTAACTTGTACAGTATAAACTATTTTATGATATAAAATTTCATAACTTCTGCATTAAATTACTTCTTTGGTTCATTGAAATTATTCCAGTTGCCATTGCCACACACTCACTCTCTTGGTGGTAGTGTTGGCAAATCAGTTCAAGGGATATGTTTTGGTCACAGCAGTAAATGTGATGTCCCATGGAAACAGAGACTACCCTCTCATTCAAAATACACAATTTCATAAAATAGTTCTAAGCTGGTCATTTGTCTGTTATCTGAGTCACCAAGAGCTGAAAAGGTTCAGTTTGATGTTGTTTGGACCAGGACAGACACACAGAGCTGTTACACAGCCATTCCTCACCAAAGATCAGCAATAAATTATTCTGCCTCTGCGGCCTCCTGAAGAGCAAGGAGGCCCCTGCAAGGTTGCTGCAGCAATCTGTTGGAGCAGTGCAAACAGGTAAGCCAGGTGTCTGGGGATGTTTCTTCATCACCATTTCCTGGCTTTCCCCTCCTTACCTGGTATGCCTCCTCCTAAGCAAAAGCTGTGTTGCCATATGGTTTTGTTTTGCTGAAAAGGAATCCGTCAAACCTACCCACGTTAAGATAACAATTTCCTCCCTGCCAGTCATCACCTCAAGGCTGGCACCACGGAGATGTGGAAAGCCATCGCCCAGTTGGTGAAAACAGCCTCACTGCGTGCAAATCCCCAGATGAGCTGCAATTGAGCCTAAAAAGATGAAGGTTGTTCTGTGACTTGGCTGAGAAAAGAACCTGCTACTGCTTGGAACATGTTAATAAGGAGTTTAGTGTCCTAATATGGTTGTAATTCTTTCCAGTCTTTTCAGTCTGGAAATTGGAATCTGAGCTTTTCGAATGCATTAATTCCTTAAATGCTTGCATTATAGAATAAATATCCACACACCTACACATTGGGCCAGATTCCAATGCCACGATGACATTATTTCATAGTCAATCTATTTACGTCAGTAGTGACTTCAGAGTTTTATCAGCTTTGTAATAGCTCTGAATTTTGTAAGTGCTTTTTAATTTTTTTTTATTTAAAAAAATCTTTCTGATGGCAGATAGTGATAGGACAAGGGGGAACAGATTAAAACTGAAAAGGGAGAGATTTCAATTATGTATCAGGAAAGAATTCTTTTCTCAGAGGCTGGTGAGTACTGGAGGAGTTTGACAGTGGATGCCCCATCCCTGGAAGCGTTCAAGTCTGGGCTGGATTAGGGGTTGAGAAAGTGGTGTAGTGGAAGATGTCTCTGCCCATGTCAGGGAGGCTGGAAGTACATCTTAAAGTTCTCTTCCAAACCAAACCATTCTGGTTCTACAACAAGATCAGAAATGTATAGTTACAGTAAAAATGGAATAGAACTGATCTAAATAAAATGTAAAACCTATTTTATTAAACTCTGAAATATTCTGGCTACAATAGAAACAATGATACTTGCATTCAAAAAGCAAAAACAAACAGTACTGACCCTTGCTTTTCCTTTTCATTTTTGGGTTAACATTCTACATGCAGTGAAAAACCCCAGGAGTACTTACTTCAAAGTAGTACCTTGAAAAGCAGTAGTTACAGATTAACAGATTCCATTCCCTTTGTATTTTATTGACTGTGCTGCTTTTTACTGTAGTTTACAATTGAATGAACTAAATTTAGTGAGTAATGCACTAGTAAAAAAAATAATTATTAACGAAAAGTGGCCTTCAGCTGAAGCTGGAATTCTTTGTACTAGTGAAACAAGATATGTTAAATGCTGTAGATGAGGTAGGCTTACTTTTTACTATTATTGTTATTTGCTTAGGGCTGAAATAAAATGTAATATAGTCTAAAGATAATGGGAAGTTTCCTCTTTTTTATTGTTACTATTGGATGTTTGATTTCCAATTTAGTATGAGAGACATTACTCATACATCATGATTGAGCCTGTTGCTTAATTAATTTTGTCTTCTGTACTTCACGTTTTCCTGAGCTGCCCTGCTCCGCTATCCAGAGCGGGTTCAGATGATACAGCTTTGGGCCAGTCTGCACTACGGCAAGATAGTACCATATTTTGGCCATTCATATATTCTTTCCTGGGACCCTGCTGTAGGCTGCTGTCACTGGATACAGTGAAGTTTCTGTCTGATCTTGTCTGCCTATTCCTACCTTCTCTTGAATCCTCTGTTTTTAAACAAGAGAGACTGCCTGGCAATCCACCTATGAGTGAGCACTGCAATGCCTCCGTAAGGAGATAGTGCTCTTCTGAGATCCTTATTCCTTCTGCTCACAAAGGGTAAATTGCTTTTGTAGGGAAGACTCTTCAGTTAGTCCAGGTTTGCCTAAGAATTTGTTCACAAGTTGTGAGAACTACGTGCAGCTCAAAACACTAATAAAAGGAGTCTCTGATACCAAAAAATTAGGACTCTTGAATTTTTGCAGTATTTCACAGCGCCCTCAAAGAGTCGCAAATAAACTTTCAGAACAATAGTTTACACTGAGTGTAAAATTTTGTCTTCTAGCTCTATTCTTCCTCTTTTATGGAAAGTAATGCTTTCTCACATTGCACAGACCCTGCAAGTAGGATTGATTTTAGTCATAGAATCATAGAATGGATTGGGTTGGAAGGGACTTAGAGATCCTCCAGATCCAATGCCGCTGCCATGGACAGGGACACCTTCCACCAGACCAAGCTACTCAAAGCCCCATCCAACCTGGCCTTCATATTGTTAATGAGATAATTTCTTAGCTCTTAACTGATCCAAGATATTTGTTTTATTAGATCTGTCTCCAGAAGATGCTTGTGCTTTTCTTGTCTAAGACAAAATTTTCCTCCAGTCCTTAAAGCACCTTGCTCTACTTTTTAGCTGCTCTACTTCTTAGACAGTTTGATTTACTAAGTCTCAAGCTTTCCTACTTTTTTTTTCCTCTTGCCTTATTTTTTACCTCTTGCTTTATTCTTTTTTATTGTATTAGTAAAAGCACAGAGCCAAACCTGACCTGAAGATTAAACAGAGAAACTTCCAAACATGTTGAATCTGACTGTGGGAAGTCTCCTGTGCAGCGCTATACTGCAGCAAGGAAATTCTTCAAAGTGTGTTCAGTTTTCACTCTCCTCTAGTGCTGAGTGTTAAACATTTCTTTTTTCTCTTTTATTTTTTTTTTCCTTTCCCTGTGCTGTGTCATTAGTACTGGCTCTGTTTGATCCATGAGGAGAGCAAATTTCCTGCTTCTGCCTACAATACACTTGAGAACCTTTTCACTAGAGCCAGTAAGAATGCTCTTGCAGTAAGGAGGAGAAAGAGGAGCCAGAATAAGAATGTGATTTGTTTCTTCTCAGCACTTTGATATATAAAGTGCAGTAAGCCAAAGCTGCATACCAAGAGGTGTCACAGCAGATTGCTCTCACTGTGTTTCCCCAGAGGTCACAGCTCAGAGTGAGAGCTGTGCAGAGCCAAATGCTAAAATTCTGCTGCTGCCTTGTGTGAGTTGGTCTCACAAGTTGGTCTCTCTGAAGCTAGTCCATCTGTGGTGGTGATGTAAAGGATAGTTTGTATTTTTTCTCTGTTGAGACCTATTGTCGATTTCTGCAAAAAAAAAGAGGGGACATGGGCAGTGCAGATGGTGTCTTTGATTTCAGGATGTAAGTCTGTAATTCTTCAGTATTTTGGGGGCTCCTATGAAGTGTGTCTATATCTGAACATTCAAAGACTGTAGCTGACTTCTACTGCATGGTGTTCCCTCAGCCCAGTTTCATGATTCCTGTGTGTTTGCAGAGAGTGGAAGTAAGTCATCTTCTAGCTTGAACCACTGCATTGTGGATGGAAGGTGTAGGCCTACCTCCTTTCACTTTAGGCATCTACACTTGAGCTAGGCATGGTGGCCTTCCTTTAAAGTCATATAGGCAGGTCTTGGCTGATGTTGATATCTACAGTAGGATGAGATGAGTTATACTGTAGAAATGACAATATTTCTCACTAACCATAAAGGGACTCTGTACAGCAGCCCAGTCAGAAATACATTGCACTTGGTCACATAAACCTCACCTGCAGTGTCCTGCTCTATACTTCATAATGTTCACAAAGAAACAATTTATAATTTATAGTTGAACAAAGATTTTTGGTTTTGAGGACTCATGACATCAGGAAGCAAGGAGTTTAAGTCCTGGCAGTTCTGCTTCTGCCACCAAAACATAGTCTGAGCTGTCTAAACTCCCCTCTGTAGCTCTGCACTGGGCAGCACCAGCATCTCTTTCATTGCAGGACATGCACACAGGTAAATGCACCACTTCATGTGTTAGCATTTCTGCAAAAACACTAGTAGAACTTTATTTCAGTTAAATTTGCTTGGAAAGTTTCACCTAACACAACTTCTCCTTTCTCAAGAATGAAATATGAAGAAATTTCTTTATTTTTTTGTATTGAATATGTTTTGACCTCAGTTTCATTGAAAACTGTTGCACTCCTATGCTGTGAAGTGAGTTTAAAAACTCATGGAAGTAGGTACCTGTGACATCTCTGTTTGTTTCAATAAAAATGCTGATCTAGCTTGGCTCCATGAAAATTCCAAAACCTTCACTGTAGAATATGTGTGTTACAGAGGAGTGTAGCATAAGCACCTTCCCAGAAACTAATTTTTTTTTTAGCTGTCAACAGCTAATACCACTACTGTGATGCTTGAAGTTGAAACTAAGAGTAAGAGTTGTCTGTTGTGCTTATCAGACCTCTCTGCTTCCGGCAAATGACTCAGTGGAGGGAGGTGGTGACTTGATTGAATGCAGAGGGAGAGAGACACGGAGCTAAGAACAAAGAAAAAGAATGATGAGGGGCAATAAGAAAAAAAAACTCTGAAGTGGCATCCGGAACAGATATAGGCAGATAACAAGATGAGAGTTAATAGAAGGGTTGGTTGTTGGATGCACAAGCCAGATCAAAATGGGGGGGTGCGGAAAGTGGAAAATGAAAGTAGTATATAGTGGACTAAGGCTTAAGGCAGAAAAGAAAGCAGGAGTGGCAGGTCCTAAGGAGAAAAGAGAGGGAAGCATCTCAGATTTCTAGAGCCATAGAACTCAGCATGTGCTGGCCACCAAGAATTTAGGCACAACCCTAACATTTTTCTAAGGGATGATTCAGGTTCTTAATAAGATCTCATCAGTTAATGCCATTTGCTTAAACTTCGTTATCTTGGGCTAACATTGCAATCTCTAGTTTTTTGTGGATAAGTAGTTCACATATAAATGTCTCAGATTTCATTTTCCTGGAGTGTTATTTGATGTAGGAGAATGCAGCCACCAAAACCCTCATCAGCACACAGAACAAGAGCAAACAGGTTTTGTGTGCATTTAAAAGAAGAGAAGTGAGACAAATTCACATATATTAGATGGAAAAGAGGTATAGAAACCTGTGAATGGAAACTGAGATTACACTGGAATTGTGAAACCATAGGTTATTTTATATATTAAGAAGAAATGGAGAAGCTACAAAAGTTTTATCTTGCATTCTCTTTGTAAAGTTCCAGTGCTGCCCTTCACAAGTCTCACTTGAATATATTATTCAAGTGAAAGTAAATTCAGCTTTACTTTACCAGACTATGATGTCTTTGAAAACTGTCTCAGTCCTTCCATACGAAGAGTACATCACCAACAGAGCCAAACTCTTAATAATACATTGCATGACCCCAGACAAAGCACCTATCTTTGATCAAAAAAAAAAAAAGTATAACGGCACTCACTAGCTGAGCTCTACTCAAAAATAGAATATAGCATTTTCTTTCTTCTTGTGCAGTTTTGTGTGATCCTGAATGTTTTCTTGTTCCAATATAGCTTCTTCCCTCTGTTTCCTGGAGTAAAATCTGAAACAAAAAAAAAATAGCAACCTGTCTTTTACCTTTCTCCAGCATTCAAACAAAAACGCTACAAAGCTCTCCCCTCTCTCAGATGAAAGCTTAGCTTATATTTCCATTTCCTTCTCCCACCCAAGATACCCTTCTTGCCTTCTTCCTTTACACACCTTGCAGCTGAGCTCCAGATGCATCAGTTCAGTAACCTATTTTTTCCTAACCTAAAGGCTTGCTATGAGAAATGGATTATGTTTCCTAACTGAACATCACTTTAGTATTGTCTGGAGAGTTCACTATGACTAGAACTGCTATAGAACTGCTCTGATTTTACAGAAAGCTCCTTGTAGGGAAAGAGTGTATCCATGGCTTGTGCTCCACCATCAGGAGTGCAGCCTGCGGACTGTCCTAAGGGGCTTGAACTGTGCAAGGTGTATTCTGCAGAAGGGCAGAATACATGACATGTCTGGAATCTTGGCAAGGTCTAAAGAAACTGTTTAGAGTCTGGATACAGAATGGTCTTTCCTAATTTAAGAGTAGTCACATGATTGCATGCCCTAGTTAGTAGGGTTGATGTTGAGCAGTCCACGGTAGTATCTCAGTAGTGTTTTGAAATGTGTTGCTAGAGAGATGCCAGGAGTATAATTTAGTAGGTCATTCTTCCACTTAAGTTACTATCCATCTTCAGTTCAGTTCTTGTGTGGGTTGACGTGCAGAGAATATTAAGTGTGTCCAGATTTTGGAGTTTAGGATATCAGGCTTAAAATTAGTACCTATCCTCTTTTCAAGTGCCCAGTGTGGAAATGACCCCAGCAGCACGTAAGGTCACAGCAGAACTAAAGATCAGGCTGGGGTGGGACGTGGCCCTCGGTGCCCCATGGAGGGGTGGGATGCCTTGGGGTGCTCACAAGTGGAGCTGAGACACGGCCTCTAAGTGGAGCTGGGGCTTGGGGGTGTCACCTCTTGACCACCCAGCCTGCCAGGGCCACCATCTGACATGTCTGTGATGGCACTAGGGTGTCCAGGCCACCTGGACGTCCCAGAGCCTGCAGTGTTGGCCCATGGAAAGTGCCCAGGAAGTTGAACACAGGAAGAGCTATATACCCTGGCATCTGCAAGGGAGACACCCATAAGAGTGTATTTGGAAGGCAGGTTGGAGAGGGGGAAAATTATTTTTATTTTAATAATGTATAGTATTGGTTTTCCTTTGTTCACTGCTCCTCCTCAACTGTTTGAGCTTTCTACTTTCTAAGGGGAATTTACCGCATGAACGTGTATTTTAGTCACGTTTTAGTCAACCTCTTTCTCAGGTTGCCAATGCGGAGGAGATAAACATCACAAGTTGTCAATGTTATTCATGGGGCAACTCTGAAGTAAAATTTCACATCTATCACCGGTATTTGTAAATGGGATCAATGCATGTTCAGTAGGGAAAATGAAAGCATGCCCACTTTGGTCTGAACGAGTCCACCTTCAGGAGTAAAACATTTGTCAGGTAAAGGAGTAGTATGCAAATCAACTGAACTTTTAAAATAAGTTTAAAGGGGCTGAGGAGGTTGATGTAGGAAGCCTCTGTCCATCAGCAGGACTTAGAGGTGACCTTTTAGCAGATGAGGAAAACCAATGTATAGCCAGATGGACACGTATTTGTGCTTTAAACTCTTGAAGCTTACAGCTTTGCCTGCTTTCCTTGCAAGTTTACCCTATATCTTAATAATCACAGAGGTGACAAAAGCTCTGCTTAATACCACCTTTGACTGATATATATTAAGGGAAGTATATTCAATCACAGTTCTCCTCTGGTCTACTGCATGTCTCTATTTATTACTGAGCTGTTTCCAAGCTAATAAGTCTTATAAACTAAATTTGATTTTTTTTTTTAACTAACCTATGAATCTTAAGATTCAATCAGAAGCTTTTGAAGCTTTGCAGCATATAACAGGAGCTGATCTCTTGTTCTTTATTCTTCAACCTGCAGGTCAAGCAATTATTACTTTATGTCTCTTACTCTAATTTTGTGCCAGTCTATTTTAGCTTGCCAACTGTCATGTTGGTGGATTGAGCTTTTCCATAGTTCTACATAATATATTTCCAGCTCAAAGAGTAAAGCATTTTAAAATTAAAATGCATTCTTTTCTAAGAAAACTGTTAATATAAAATCAGTATTTAATTAAGTTGTAGTCCTGTCTGATGCTGGTTTCTACTAGTCCAGCTAGACCTGAAATAAAAGACAACTTTCTGTTGGTGTTAAATCTGAGATACAGAAATTAAATCCATTTTCTCCATAAACACGTTCCTGAACTTTTTTTCAAGAGCAGAATAAATAATTATCTTTTCATTATTAAATTATGTGATGGCTGTAAACATGGTCACTTGCATGAAGATGGGTGATTAATATGACTGGCAGTCAAAGAAATAGATTCTCCTGCTCAAGCTGCATGGACTTTAAATAGGGGAAGGACTGGATTACCAGGGGTAAATTATGTTTATTGGTTTGTAATCTGCTTTTGTTGCCTGATTTTTGGACAACATCTGGGTAAGAAAATGTTGAGAAGTAACTGGTGACAGTTGAATAACCTGCTCTTTTTATGTTATGGCTCCCACCTTTTACAGAGCAGGTGCTTTGTGGTGCTGGGTAGATGCTGTGGACTGAAACAGAGTAGGGGGCTGTGTCTATGTGTCAAGTGCCTGACAGGCAACCTTTCTGTTTTGCACCTTCCATCCTTCTTTTGTGTGTGGGTGTGTGGGCACATGCATCTGTCCTCACCTACATATACATACATGTATGTAAAACATATGTAGATAGAGCCCCAATGTGTGTAGGGCTCTGAAAGCAGCATTTCAAATAGCCAGAACAGAAGACAGAGATGTTTTACTTAAAAAACAGTATTATTTAGAAAAGTAACCTCACATCATGAGAGCCTCTGCTATGCAAAGTGAAGAGGAAAGATTAGCAAAAACTAACTGGTGACAAAATAAAGATGATCTAATCACTAGGTGGGAATAGAAGGCAACATGGCATTACTTTTCATTACTAGTTTGCTCTCATTTATACTGATCTGTAAATTACACAATGCCTGAAGCTATGCCAGGACTCAGTAAACAATTTCTGCAAAGAGTATACAAAACATAAAGACATTGCATAACCAATAGGATTTGCACCGAAGGAATGGTGCAGTAAAAATAATAACAGCAAGACTCAAGCATGGCTTAAGATTTTTGCTTGAAGCAAAATCTCTTCAGGATAGTGCATGAAATAAAACATTGAAGGGACAAACAGCTGTGAAAGAGGAAGCAGGGTAAAGAGTAAGGGATGAAGACAAGTGTCCACAGCATAGAAATGGAGATAATGAATAGACAGACAACTGGAATTACATGAAAATGCATTCAGCAAATTGTGGTGAAATCCAAACTGACAAAGAGAAAGATTTGTAAACAACCTAGCAGCAAAGACAGAATGGTGCTGGGATGGGCCATGGGGCAGAGGACCTTTTTCACAGTGTGGCTTTGTTATTTCCCCATGAGTTACTACACTGAATTAAAGCACTCCCTGGCTTTAGCTAGACAATTTGACTAAGCCAATTCATGAAGCTTCATTTATTTTTAAGTTAAAAACATGGTGGCTATGGTGTACAAGGTATGTCGTATAGAACTGAACAAAAGGCAGGAATGAAGTGCTAAAATTAAGCAATAAGTGAGAAAGAATTTTAACCGGTGAAATAAGCAGTGTATGGTCTAAATGGAAGTATAGGGAAGATAACTTAAAAAAGAAGCAATGAGTTCACTGGTGAGATTTTTATGAGTACTGTAATGTATGCAGTGAGACAAAGAAAATAGGAGAAATAAAAATACATTAATCCAGAAAGAAATCTGAGCATCACAACTGATCAGATTTGACCAAACTGCTGAAGACACAAAACTTAGCTTTTAAACATAAGGGCTGACTCTTCCAAACACACATAAGTAGATGGAAAGGGGGAGGGAGAAATAACCTTGCCTTGTAAAGGGAATTCTTTGAGTCTCCATGGTAGAAGCTGTATATTGCTCAGACTGTTTTAAAGTATATTAGCCAGATGCATATGGAATTTCACACTCTTTACATCATCCCTGCTAAATAAAAGGATAAGAAGGCAGACAGATCTCCGTAACAAAAGACTTCCCATCCTAATGAGGCCACTGTATTTGCCCAGAGCTAGTTATCCTGTATTCACTAGCCTGTTGGACACAAAGATGCTCACTAATAGGTACAGCCAAAGCACATGGTACTTGATCTACTCCCAGCCACCTGATTATACCCCATGGACAATTTCAGCCCAGGTGCAAATTAGAACTTCCAAAAAACAATAGAGTCCCAGAAGACCAGGTGGGCTTTATGTGTTTAGAAGGGAAAAAAAGCTGTTAAAATAACACATCTGTGTTTCTGAAGTAGAAGACAATGAGGAAAGCCTTAATCTGTCTTTCAAAGACAATCAGGATCAAGCCATGGTAAAAGATCTAAGCAACTCCAGATATTCGTGTGCAGAAAGTAAACAGAGAAAAATTATACTTATCTGATAATTTGCAGGAAATTAAGCTCAAGAAACTGATGAGGTGTTTCTGGTTTTAGGCAAATTTTACTTCCACTTGAATTACTGGGAACATTTTATTGACTGAAGGGGGATTTAGAATATTAAAAACCAACAGTTAGATCATGAAGACATAAAATTCAGAAGTGCAACTTTTCAAACATAACATGAAATGTTAATTCTGGGAATACAAGAGAATTTCTCTGACTTGGGTTTCAAAAAGCTGTTGGAAAACCAATTCCAAAGTTCTATTTATCCAAATACTTTATTTTCTATTTTTTCTGTAGTTTTCAGTTTTCTTAGAACTGAAGTAAAAGTCTTTTGCTAGAGCTTCCAGGACTGCTCTTAGCTCTTTGCATCTGTCAGATGTGAGCTGTGCTTTCTAAAACCACATAGCAAGTTTTTCTGGCCTTTTTTTTGGCATGCAAGCTCTTTTCAGTACAAGCTCAACAGAAACATGAGCTAGATGCTGTTACCAATACTGTAGTGCAAAACCATCAGCTCAAGTAAGAGCAAGTCCTCTGTAAGAGAAGATAAAATTTGAATAAATTTAAAGCACATTTGAAAATAATGCAGCCTTGGATTTTGCCATTGCACCACTTTTTGGGGGTAAGCAAGGACATTCTCTACTTATTTCTTTTACCTAATCTTCTCTGAGTACTGGATAACTGATAGCTACATCTTATTATAAAGTCCTTGAAAAAAGGTGAACGCTGAGTATTGTTAGAGGAAACAAGTAGCTGTTGTATTTAGTTTTGGCAGAAACACAAATGCATTTTTAATATCGTTTTGTTTCATCTAAATCCATTAAGAGAGCTTTTCCTTTTTTGCCTACATAAAGTGCAGTCTGCATTTTGTGTTATGATAACACAAATTCTACAGAAACTTTACAGTTAGTGTATTTTAGCATTGCTGCAAAATCCTACAGGAGCTGATGATTCTCTTGCTTTGTGGTGATGGCTGGCTAAGCAACTCAAAACAGAATGGCTCTTAAATCTAAAAATTAAACCTTAAATCAACATAAAACAAAGTTGTGCCTTAAGATAAAATGTAAATAAAATAAAACTCCAAGCCTTTAACATTTTCCCTTTTTTTTTCGTTGATTTTGTGGTGTAGCAAGGGGCTGCCACCTGGCACAAGCGGGCTGCAGAAGTTACCATTCTCACTTCGTACTCCAGGTGCACTGACTGCAGAAAGCTCCCTTTGTTCCTTCCTCAAATGTGAATAAACAGTAACAGCTTTTATAGCCCTGACACAGAGTGTGAGCCATAACAAGAGAAAACATGAAATGCCAGTGTACTCTGAGGCAAAATGTTGCCTTCCTTGCAAGGAGATATATATCTTAAAAATATTCACACAATTTTAAAACTAAGCACAGAGTTTTAAACAAAATCAAAACACCTGTAAAGTTCAAACACACTAGATAGAAGAAAAGAAGTATACAGATTGGGAAAGAAGTAACACAAGATGAGATTAAAAAATAAAACAATCCTCTTGTTAAAAAAAATTTGTACAGATACACTTCCTGCACTTCCTGCACCCTTTAGGATGTTTAGCTTCTCAATTCATATAGTCACCAGCTCCTACCTCGTAGTCTAAGCCAATTATGCACATTAAACATGCAAGGCCAAATCCCATGCTCTGCCTGCTGGCACTGCTCTCCTGGCTCCGGTGGCACCGGGCCAGTGACAACATTTGAAGATCCAGCTGAGAGGCAGAGTCCAAATGCATCAGCTTGAGGTTGGCAGCCACACAGCTTCTCTTCCTTGCAGAGGCAGTGCCGAGGAACAGCACCTGGTTCTGAGAAGGAGGGTGGAAATCAGAGATGGGGAAGTAGCAGCCTCAGATTTCTTGTACTCTCTCCATAACCACAAGGTTTTGGGTGTGTACTGTTTTTGTGAGCACTGGATGATGCTAAGTATGTATGTGTGGTATGCTGAGGTCTGTTCATCTCTTACCAAATCATTTCCCCACACCTGCCAACCTGCTCTAAAGGAGAGACCAAATGATACAACACTTTTTGTCCACTTTTCCCGATCATTATGAAGTTTTAATAAATTGCATTATAATGTTGAATACTGTAAAAAGGCAAATATTTTTAAAAAGCATCAAAAGCCAAAGACTTCACAACTGAACTTTCCTTTCAGGCAGTGCCGCAGGTGTGCATATTCATTGAGAATGGCAATAGAACTTCTGATGCAAAGTAGAATGGGAATGTCACAGGCCTCTTTAAAAACAACTGAGGTCAGTAGGAATGTCAAATAGACTGAAGGTATCCATGTGACTGACAAAGCTAAGGACCAGCCAGGACTGTTGGTTCTCCTCCTTCACCAGGAGCCATAAACACTGCAGGTTTCACAGTCACAATCAGAGCTCAGGAATCTCAAGAGTTCCAGAAATGGTTCATCACAAACTTTGTCATGAACTCATCCAGAACTGGAGGCTAGAAACATCATCCAGAACCATGGCAGGTTTTTTTGAGTATGGTTCTAATGAACAGGTTTTTTAGCACCAGCTGACACCCATCGAGTCCTTCCTAGAAAGTTCAGAGTCTTATATATATCTATATATCTATACCTATATATATATATATGTATACATATATATGTATACCTATATGTATGTATGTATGTATACATATACTCCTGTGTGTATATATATATATACACATCTCTGTTGGCTTTCCGTAACAGTGAACCCTGATGTGAGTCTAACACAGTACTAGTCATGTACTTGCCCAGAGAATAAGGCAACCACATCAAGAATTCCTTTCCTATAAACTTCAGCTTTTTAAAGTGGCACATGTATGTTTCTGACTTCTCTTTCTGAGCCTCAAAGTTTTTGCATCCTTCCCTTCCCTTCCCTTCCCTAATTCCTTATACTGTCCTGAATATCACTTTTCAGTTAAAGAATCAACTAGAGCAGATTATATTTCATTATTGAGATTTTTAAAAGAAACATTTACTGCTTTTTTATTTTTAGATTTTGCTTTTCATTTGAAGTGTAATTGCTAGTAGATTTCTTCAATCTTGTTTTTATAAGAAGGCAAAAAACAAGGAGCAATGCAGAGCTCCTACACTGAGAGAAGGGAGGGTAAGTGAGAGGGAGAAATTATGAAGAAAGGAAAATTAGGAAAAGAGTGAATTTAGTCTCCAGAGCTTGAAACTGACAAATAGTTTGTTGCAATTTTAATTTCAGCCTAATCTGATTCAAATTATATGCTTTTTCATTACGTGACTGGTTTGCAATCAAGTATTTGTCTCTGTACCCCTATGTTTTGTATACATGCTGAAGATGAAGTTTTATTCCATCATTGGATTAAGAGATGTGGGAAGGAAGGGTGAAGATGCTTACAGTCAGCGTGTTTTGATGACTCATTTTACACTGAAAAGCTGCCAGATATGCATCATTTCCACTCACTGAGAAATGCTGTTTCAGTCAACTGAAACAGTTTTTGATCTAGGGTGGGGGGTCTTCAACCTGCAAGCAAATGGAGACCAGATGGTAATTATCCTCATGTTGATGCCAAAGTCAAAAATGCTGCTGTTTTTAAAAACAGCAGCACCAAAAGAAGAGAGGCTGTGCAGTTAGAATCTATTTACATCTGGAATATAATGAAAGAGACAGCAAAGGCCACAAAGTAGATGGGATGAAACAAGAAAAATTGACATGAACCTTCTATAAGTGTTCAAAACCTAAGTCAAATGTGCTTCAGCACCTGAATGTCAGTACTGTCTGAGGAACAGACATAATAAAAAGAGCTTTTCAAAGGTAACTTGGGTAGCTGGGAAACTGCAGAGCCTTCTGTTTTGGAAGGAACACATGAGTTTTACATAACCTCATTCTTTCCCCTATATTAGAGAGGAAGATTAGATAGCTGTCAGAGATCTGATTACAAAGAATTTCTGAGGTATTTTTATCACACTACTGTTCAAAGAGGTAGAATTGCTAGTGGTTTTATAATGGAAATATTTGCTATTTACAGGCTTTAATTCAATTGCTTAATTGCTGATTCAGAATGCAAAGGACTGGAATTTGAGCCAAGAGTCGTTTTTCCCAAAGAAAATATTTATTAAAAGTAAAGGCAAACTTCAGCCATATCATGCAAGCTCTAAATTGAAGCAGAGGTGGTAGGAAGAAATCTCAACTATTTTCTACCTCTTCAGGAATGTCCATTAAATCAGACTTCAAGTTCCTTTGGAAAACACACTTTCTCTTCATCATTCAGAAAGGGCCAAGGAAAAGACTTAGGGTGTTGCCCAAGGTACATACATGCTTAGTGAAATTCAGAAAGAAATCTAAATGGCTGCTTTGCCTAACTTCTTTTGATGTGGTGCCTTGCCTGTAAAAAAAAATACCCAAATACACAGATAATTCCAGCATGTGATTGCACTAATACTCTGACAGTCATCAGCTAACAAAAAACCTCATACAAATCAGGTTCTCAATGCCATATAATAATTTCTAAGGCACAAATATCATTGTCTAAAAAAAGTCTCCTCTGTTCAGATTCCTAGTTTGACAGCTTACATCTGCCTCTACATATTAGAGATAACAGGAGGAAAAAATAGATGTATGGAAATCAGACACGTTGTAGAGTTAAAGCTATCCTATTTCACAGGGCTACCTCGCAGATGATCCTTTCTTGGCTCACATCTTGTATGACACATATCCAGCCATAAAGGACTTGAGTTTGAGTTCCTGGCATCCTCAGCTGGCATTGAGCTGAAGAATACAGGTGATTCCAAATAGGTCATTCACTGTTTCTCTTCTTTGGAGAGCTTGATTTGCAAAGACTTCTGGAAGGTTTGTCTTCAGTCATGGGGAGCAGAGGCAGTGTGTTCACTTAGATTGAAGAAGTGTTTAACACACCAATACAAAGTGTTCTGATAATATATTAAGGACTACCCTGGACACCTTTGCTATAATAGATTCTATGGAAGAACAAATTGACATTTGAAGAGCCTAGTGGGTCATCTAACCCATCCATGGAATATGCAAAATTAATAACTGTGAGCCCTTGGATATCATCCTGAAAATAAGCTTAGGAACAATAAATTATTTATAGTCCATTTGTAGTCACAAGTCCTTCATTCTTACAGATACATTTGGAACTGGAGCAGAATTTAATAGAGCATGAAGCACAATAAGAACAGTGGCAAAAAGCTCCTCCTCAGTGTTATCTTTGGACACAATTGTCTGTACCTAGCTCTGCATAACTCAGCCAATTCTGCCACTTGCACATTCAGGCATGAAGTTCAAATTCTCGGTAGACCATTATAAACTCTCACTCAAGCTGGTGTAAATCCAGACTAGCTCCTATGATGTCAGTGAGTAAAGTTACTCTGAATTTACTGCTGTGTAACTGGGAGTGGATACTGATCTCATTGACTTTATTTTTTCTGTAAATAACTACGCCAAATCCTTATGGCCTCACATAGGAAGAACTCCTGTTTGTCACCAGCACAAATTCTAAATGAGCAAACGGTGCTGGGCTGTCCTTTAATCTCTTCTTAGTTTCATAGCTTAGCCATGCACTCCTGACAACTCCCTGTATTGGCTGGTCACTTCTTTTGGAGACTGTGGCAACAATGGCTGAGGATGTAAACATTATTCAAGTAATTTTCTTGCTGTGTTTACACCAAAACAACAGGGGTGCTTGATAGATCAGTGCCTGCTATGTCACCATTCCACACCTCCCCTAAAGAGCTGAGAAATTTTCTGTTTGATATCAGATCTGTCCTTACCTCAAGAGAAAAATCACCCTTTTTTAGCAACTTAAAACTCAATTTGTCCAACAGAGCTTATCTGCAGCAAGCTGACAGAATGTTGAGCTCTAGCAAGCAACCTGGCTCCTGTCATCAGTAATGTGTCCCCTAGCTGCATCCCTCTAAAGCCTTTTTCTCTGGGAAGCAAGCTCTAAATTGCAGTACATCTGAAATTAAATAATAGAGTCTTTGGGCTTATACTCCGAAGTGCTATTACAAGTGTAGGTACTGCAAAATATTTGTTTGATATATTGAAATAATGCTTTTCATGAGAGTTTATGTTGATTTTTTCCACTTCATTGCAATATCAGAAGGATCTCTTTTCATTAGTTTTATAACAATAGCTATATTACACCACGTTTTTATTAGCTATAAAATTGGCATAAAATTAAAGATGTTTACAGTTTCAACACACAGAAAATGGAAATGAAATCTTGAAATTAGCACAAAGAAATGTAATGAAATCTAGCTAGTTACTGTTCGTAAAACATGTAGGTTTGCAACAAGAAAGTAGCACAGGAAAGCAGTGAATCATGAAGGTGAAGCATAGCTAGATATAATGCATGCAGCATTATAATTATCTGAAAAACAGTCAAACCAAGGACACTAACAATTTGCCACAATAGTTTGTCTTTCAGAAGCACTGAAAGCAGAATTTAACTTAAATAAAGAAAAATAAATCTTCCTAAAGATGGGCCTGCAACTCTGGTCAGATTCTCACAGCATGCTTAAATTAATCATCTGGCCATAACCCAAACCACTGTGACTGGAGATTTACGGAAACATGGCATAGTTGTGCTTTTTCCTTGCCTAAACTGTGATAATCTGGTGTTGAAAAAATGCCTCACTGTGTCTTAAAGTCCATTGCTATAATGATTGATGATTGCAAAATTGTTGATTGCAACATCTCAAATGTTTTATGTTTAGTTTTAAATGTCTCTGAACTAAAGGGCAAAAGAAAGTTTTCTGTGATCTCATGCAATCATGCCTTAGATCTGTGACAAGATGTCCCCAGCCTGTGACACAAAGGAGCTTGCACAGTGCTGGACAGGACAGCCTGGAGAGGCAATCCCACGTGTCAGGGAGCATCTGGGCTCTCAGAAGCACCAGGCCTTTGTCAATGGCACCGGAACATCTGAGGCTATGCTGTTCCTGTACAAACATCTGTGATTGTATTAGGATCAAGTGGTGCTCACAGGGTTCTGCACAGGGGTTGATTGCAGCATGGCTGTGCTTTTCCAGCTGTGCCTGGGCGGGTAGATCCCAATTCCGAGGGAGAAAAGCGGCTGCAGTCAGAGCTGCCTGCAAAGACCCCAAAGCATCGCGGTTTGTCACAAGGACAAATGCACCCTCTGGAATCCCTCTGATGATGATTAAGCATTGCTTAATCCAAAAGAAACTATTCCTAAGTTTAAAGAAACTTTTGCCTTTTTTTCTTTGCTTTTGATGCTTCAGATGGAGATGATTTTGTTCAACTATCTGCATCAATTATGCAGTGAGACAGAAGGAAAATAAGCCTAGAAGGGACTTGCTGAATTATCTCTTTGTCTTCCTGCGAAGGAAGACCCTTTCCCACACATTACATAGAGGATTGCTCTGCTAGTTTAGATTGTTTGGAAGGTTAGGCCCAGGCTGGTATCAACAGCAGATGACAGCAGCTATCCCAAAAACCCCCGTTTCCTTTACAAACTCCTCACTTCTGGAAGAAGATTTAAGATTTGGAATTTAACTAGAATGTTACTTATCCCATCTAAGTGACTTATGTGAAGTCAGAGGTGCTGCATTTACAATTGTATCTTCAAAACAATTGTATTTTGAAAAGCAGAGATAAGCTGATGCTTGTCTGAAAGTTCTGGATGTTTTCTGCTATTTTACTTAGGAGTCCAATATGTTTTTATAAAATCTGGGTGACAGAAAAGACAGAGCTGGCTTTTTAATACCAACACTGAAAGAATACACTGCAGGATTATGATCTAAATTTATTTCTTGACATCCATTTTATTTAGGGAATGATATATATCTAGCCCACTCAGCACCTGCTGTCTTCAGACACACCAGCCATTTATGTCACTTATTTAGGGTTCCCCCTTAGGGTCTGGAGAGCAGTTCTTCCATTTTAGAATCCTCTTCTGCCATCATTCAGTTTTTATCAGTTTCTCACCCCGAAGTCCTACCACAGCCAATTGTGCTGGACAGGTCAAGAAATAAGGAGCAGGCTGCTTTCTGTGCCAGTGAGGCATCCCAGGGAGTTCTAGCTCTGCAATTCAGGCTCTGGAAATGCATCATTCTTTTCATTTAATCACGTTGCTGCTTGTTTGATGAAGTGTTCAAAATTCAGTGGCACCAGCAAACCAACAGGCTTTACTATATTATATTCTTTGTGAAGGTGTTCATGAACTTGCACACAAAGCCTTTGGAAGTCAAGTTCAAAACAAAACAAGGACCATATCCCTTTTCTTTATGGAATTTTAGGGGGAAAGTCCTCCCATTTTAAATGGAAAAGCATTTTACCAAAAATATTTTCATTAACAAAGCAGTAACCATTCCTAGGAACTACAGCAATTTAATAAGAACAGCTTTTTGCAAAGGACCTGGGTGACACTCATTAAGAGGTGGCTCCATTCATTAAGAGCCACAGGATCTGAGAATGTTTCCTGCTCCTTTGCCATGATGCTGCCAGCTCCCAACTCTACCATCTACAACCAGAGCCACTGGTTTGGGTGATAAACTCTTCCTGTGGGCTTGTGCTGCAGACGTGCAGCTTCGGGGTGAGTGTGCGGTGCCTCAGCTCCTGCTTCTGCTCTAGAGGGGCGTTAGTGAGTGGTAAATGCTGGGGTCAGGGGACAACAGCAGCACACACACACACACTCAGGACACAGATTGCTATCCTGAAATGTGCTAATAACACAAAGCGGTGCTGTTGTGACTACAGGTAACTTAAGAACATAATTTTGGATTTTTCACGGAGTTGCAAATAGTGGTAATTGCTTTCAAATGGTTCCTAACAGAGATATGTCTCTGAAAATGGTATCTTAATGACTATTACTCTACTTGTAGGAAAAAAATGGGCTGTGATCTGCATCCGAGAAGTGCTAGGGCAGATCTGCCATCAACTCCCTGTGACTGTTGTGCTCAGCGGGCATGTACAGCTGCTGATCCTCAACCAGCTCAGAGTTCTTCTAGCATATTTTTAGATGAGCAGGATGCATAACTTTAAAAATAAAACATTTGCCAGACCACACATCATTTCATTTTTGCAGCCCTTATTTTTAATAAACTATTACTTCTTCCACAATACTGTAATATTTTCCACAACACCACTTTTCCAAAGCATTGTCCAAGCCTCCTCTGGGCTCTGCAGCAGCCAGTACTGAAATTCTCACATGATTTATTTTCCCAGGCACCTTTAGTTCTCTTGTGGATATTAAAAGAGCAAAAGTTTTAAATACAACCATACATAAAATAAAGTATTTTTGACAATTACAGGAAAGTCCTATTTGTATTTCTTACACGTGATTCATCATCTTTATGATGATATGAATTATGAAGACAATATAATTGTCTGTATTCTCTCACACAAGAATATGTCTGATTTGCCTTTGATTTCCTACTGAATCCATTCTGCAGTGGGTTTTCAAATAGTAATGATACAAAAATCTGAATTTGATTTGGTTTCTGGGAAGGTCTTCCCATCAAAGATTGAGCACATTATGCGGCTCTTTTTCTTCTACTCTGTGGGTAGAAGGATATACAAAGCAAAAATGAAAATACAGACTGTAGCCATGATATTATGAAAAATCCTTTGCTGGGATTTTTCCTCTCCTGAGAAGCTGAGGAGCCTCAGGAGAGAAATGTAAACAATTACTATCTGCTGCTGTGGAATGCAGCACGTGCAGCTGGGATTGGTCCATGTGGATTGTTTTCCATTGATGACCAATCACAGCCACCTGTGCCAAGGCTGTGAGCAGTCACAGGATTTTTGTTATTCTGTTCTGTTCTATTCTTGTTGAGCCTTCTGATCTCTCTGTTCTTTAGTATAGTTTTAATGTAGTATTTTAATATAATATTTAAAATAATCAATCAGCCTTCTGAAATGGAGTCAAGCCTCGTGTCTTCACACACGGAGAGTCAGCGACAACAGGTTATGAAAGTACTATGATGGGTCAGCTATTTGAACTGTAAACTTTAATTTTATATATTTTTTAATCTGTATTTATATGCCAGAAAACCTAGTTCTTGTTTTCAATAAAGCATTAAAAATAACTTTAACATTTAAAACTTTAAAGGAGTGTCAAGTATGGCAATTAAAAGTAAAATTTTTATATGTTTAATGTCCAGAATTAGACTTTTTTATTATTTTTCTCCCTTAAATCCTAATTTCCAGAGTTTATAAAAACCTGTATGCACCATTTATTCCAGGTATGTACAAAATTTTTGAACACTGCATAAGGAAGCTCCACATAAGTTTGGAGGAAGCTGACAATGTTTTGTCACCAAGGTCTGGATTATTTTATTTGGGAATGTCATGTAAAGTCCTAATTATGTAAGATTAACTTCTGCTTGTGGAGGTTCTGAGTAACAAAAAAAAAAGCACTTCAGTGACTGTCTTTGGGTTTGGTGGCTGAGGATGTATACAATTTAGTAATACTCACAGATGCATAAAAATGTTGGTCACAAGGAACCTCTGGATATTGAGTCCTCCTCCCTGCCACTCAGAGCTAGCCATGACTGTGTTTGATGAAGACAATACAGCACTTCCTCCTAGAAAAGACAAGAACATCTGAAGTTTTGGCCAGCGTGCTTCTCCCTGTCGTGGGCTGAGATCAGCTTCTCTGTGTGAGTTCAACATGGCACCACAAACCAGGACAGGAGATGATTCCACCAGACTGGACTCTGAGACTGACTGCAGTGCTCAGGCTCCATATGTTTGTCAGTTTTATTTCAAATAAATATTTGTCCATTTTTAAGGCCAAGAGATCATCCTGTAGAAAGATCAGACTCTCAGCATAGATTCTTACTGTAAGCTCATAATCTGGGGCAAGACAGATATTTTAGAGAACACTCCAAGTTCTGAAGACTCAACTGTACAGGAGTTAATTCACCTCATTATACATACAGTGCCTCCAAGTTTTATTCTAAATTCTTCTGGCTTTTGCTCTTCAACACTGCATTTTGCTAAGAATGTGTTTGCTGGAGAAATCCACCATAAGATTTTCATGTTTAAGCCCTAACAGTACCAGATAGCAAGATTGCATTTTATGTGCCTTATCTTATGGTCTCAGTCCTATTTAAAGTAGAGATCTGTCTGATTGTGGTTTGTTAGAAAAATGTCCCTCTATCAGATATGTTATCACATAGATCCCCTGCAATCATATGAGCACCCACATGTGCATGTGCACAGTCACAAACACAGAAGTATTTGATTTCTTGGAATAATTTATGACTTTTGAGGACAGGTTTTTATCATATTGCAATGTCAAATTTTATATTTTATCACTCATTGAAATATAGACACAAACCACAATAACGGAACAACCAGCAATCACACAGGAGCACTTTTTAAAAAAATTCTGTTACCTTTTCTGGCCCAATGCACAATTATAGATCAGTTTTCATGGTGCTGACTCAAGTAATTTTCATCTTAGAAGTCAGGTTAATATCCAAATAATTTAAACTAGTATTTTGCTGAAGGAAGAATCAACCAACTTGTCTAGCTCTCACGAAAGGAGCCCAGTGGAGATGTTAATTTCAATACCAGGAATTTTAGGTCTATGTGTATCTTACACCTCCCATCAGGAGCTGTTATAATATGGACACAGGGGAGCTGGGTAACAAATGGGAATGTAATCCACAAGCTGCATCACCAGCAAAGCCTATTTTCTATGTCATTGCTGCTAAATCTACTTCCTTCAACACTTTCTTGCTAGTATCAAAAATTGTATGGCCAGCAGGACCAGGACAGTAATTGTCCCCCTGTACTCAGCACTGGTGAGGCCCAAATTTGAGTCCTGTGCCCAGTTCTGGGCCTCTCACTACAAAAAGGCCTTGAGGTGCTGGAGAGTGTCCAGAGAAGGGCAATGGAGCTGGTGAAGGGTCTGACACAAGTCCTGTGAGGAGCAGCTGAGGGAGCTGAGTTGTTTAGCCTGCAGAAAAGGAGTGACCTTGACTCTACAACCACCCAAAAGGAGGTTAGAGCAAGATGGGGGTCGGCCTCTTCTCCCAGGCAATCAGTGACAGGATGAGAGGAAATGGCCACGTACTGCTCCAGGGGAGATTCAGGCTGGACATGAGGAGGAATTTTTTCACTGAAAGGCTGGTTAAACATTGGAACAGGCTGCCCAGGGAGCTGTGGAATCACCATCTCTGGAGGTGTTTAAGAAATGACTGAATGTGGCACTGAGTGCAGTGGCCTGGTGATTGGTCAAATGTTGGATTCCATAACCTTGGAGGTCTTTTCCCGCCTTAACAATACTGTGACTTTATGATTCTATTAAATGATGTCTTCCAGACATGAATGAAATATCACATTGGCTTCATGCCTTTTATTTAGATGTATGCAGATGCTAAGGAATAAGTTGGATAGTATAAGATACATCTTAACAACATAATAACAGGTATCTCCCTTATTGGCTCAACATTTTGTAATGATTGCTCTGCTAAAAGGGAAGGTGGCTTTCCAGCTGGGTCATACTTTATAAAGAATTCTTGAACACTTCTACAAAAGTTATATTACAAAGGTCAATCCATCCTCAATATATTTCTAAGGAGGGTTTTTTTAGGAATTTTAACCTAAGTTAAAGTCTAACTCCTAGCTTTATTTTAAAAGGAGGAAAAAAAGACTCCTACCAGTGTGGAAAATTTCATCTTCAGTAGTGAATATAGTGTTTATGATGCTCTCTGTATTTCCTTAAAATGTAAAAGACAAACAGCTCTAACAGGATGGTAAAAAACTAGAGGACATAATCAGCCTGGCATTCTGAAGCAAACAGTTGATGGATTGAGCTGAGGTGTGAAATATGTTCTAACAGAAAGAAAGCCAAAAGATTTCCAAACAGTTCTTGTGGTTAGATATTCCTGTAAATGAGTGTTTTAGTTTGGGTGAGTAATGGATTTGTAATAAGATATTATTGTAGGCTGCATTATGTTTAGTTTTAGGCTTTTTTATGGCATAAAAAATAATGCTTTGGTGTGTGATCCTTTGCATTAGCTGCTTGGCCTGATCATTAGCATAAAATCAGCAAGTGGATAAAGACCACGGAGGTTTAAATTATGCAGAGATAGTCCTTAGCTTGTTCTTAGCTAAGTTCTTAGTTTAGTCTTATTTGCATCTTCTCTTTTTTTAATCAGCACATGCGGATTTTCTTCCATAAATTAAAATGAAATCTGAAATTGTGTCTGGACATAAATTTCTCATCATTTCTTGAGAAGTAAAACCATGATGGCAGAATGGGGCATCCAGTAGAAAGATGATACCAGGAGTTAATAATCTTAATTACATTTTATTCTGATGTTTCATTTCTCAAACTGCACTTCCCAGTGATTAGATTTTATTATGCCTTTATGGAAAGGTCAAAAGCTCACAGCCTCAAATAGCTGCTCAGTGTTTAAATCTCTATCCATGGTAATCTTCTCTTCTAAATTTGTAACTAATTCCTTGCATGTAATGGAACTTGCCTTGTAGTTTTTACTCCATTTTATTGTATTTTTATCTTTTTCCCAAAATTCCAATTTCCTTCTGAAATGTAACTTTTTCACTTGGACATAATGTTTTACTCTCAGCATACTCTCATTATAGGTGCAGCCACTTCTCTGCCATGGTTCTTATCTCCAAGATGTTTGCAAATGCCTGTGGAAGATTTGCTTTCTTGTCTTTGTAGCTCCTCTGAGCATTCACCTCGAGGCAATTACCACAGATTACTAAATATGCCTCTGTGTGACTGCTTGCCAAGATAGTCTCCCATTCTCAAAGGAGAACTTGCAATTTTGTTCCATGTGTATTATTTTAAATTTAGTTTTATTAAAATACATTGTGCTCGTCATGACAACCTAATTAAGCCATTCAGCTCAGAGCACAGGCAACTTTTCTACCTTATTCACTATGGTCAGTTTCTCTGCCATCTGCACACGTGATTAACACAGATGCAATGTCAGTGTCTAGATTGATCTTTCATCAGATGGAACCACTCTGTAGTGAGCAGACTAAAATAGGCCAGCCTTTTTTTGTATGTTCCTAATTATAACAACTGCATTTTGTATCTGAGGGACCCAGGCTTCAATCCTTTACATACTAATTCCAGGTAGTGCAAGCCTTTTAAATAAATCATGATGTAGTTCTAAGTTAATATTGCAATTTCAGATAAAACCCAGCCTTTTGGGAAATGAACTTTCCTATAACTGTTTTGTAGGTGGGAACAAATGGGGATTGATATCACCTTATCCAGCTTCCTCCTTCACTTCCTACTATAAAGGTCCAAGAGGAGTATCCTGGCTCAATAGTGGGTCAGGTGTTTGCCATATTCATTTCTTCATGCTGAAGAATGTGTCCTGTCTGAAGTGACCAACCTCAGAATTGAGGAATTCCTCAGTTGTTCTGGTCTGGCAGTGTTCAAAAACACATATATAGTTCCAATCATTTACTAGAATTTAGTTTTGCATCCTAATTAGATATTGCTTTAAAATGTGGCAAGAAGTATCAGATGTGTACATGTGTTGTATTATATTATTTCAGCAGTGAAAACTGATAAATACTGCAGCTGCAGGCCTGATCATGCTAGGTGTTAAAAAAAGAAAACAGAAGGTGTAGTCTTCGTCTAAAGGGATGTATATAGCCCCAAAACACAATATCTGTCCTTTTGTTCCACTTATGCTTTCTAGTACTCTCAGCTATTCATAATATTTCTCATTAGTAATCTTGCACTTTAATGCATCAGGGTAATTACATGTGAAACTGTCCAACAAAATGCAAGACATCAACTTCACTGAAGACAAAGGATTTGGTATTCTGTAGTGCAAAACATGCTCTGGCCAATTCTGAAAGCCTCTGAGGTGCATTGTTTCCAATGTCTACTCAGGACTTCCAGCATATCTGAAGAAGTCCTTGAATCCTGCCAGGTGGAGCTCAATAAATAGCTAGCAGTATATTAATTAAAGCACCCTGAGAGTGAGAAAGTCTTGGCACAACATGAACAAACAAGAGCCAAGTACTCACCTAAGGTAAATGGCTACGTTCCCGTCAAGTACAATTATGCCAATTTCTACCATTTCAAGATTTATCTATAAGTGCTCCTACACCCATATAGATGCAGAGCTGTATCCAACCTGAGCAGTGCAGTCAGACACAGACATCCAAGGCAGTTTGCAGCAGCAGCAGCAGCAGAGAGCAGCCCCCTGCAGCAGCTGCTGTCTCCAGCTCTGGGAGGGAATCCGCAGGACACACCACCGTGGCAGTCAGGCACAGACCTCTACTGCTTTCAGGTACATCACTGTGATTACCAAGTTTTCAGGCAGACTTGGGAAACAGAGAAATAGAGTTTAAAAGGCTACTTGTATTATTTTTTTTCTAAATAATGTTAGGTGAACAGAGTTATGCTGTCAATTAAAACAGTCAGAAGGTCTGTCAGCCTTACAGAAGCTGAAGTATCTGAGTGCCGCCTTCTTCTTGGCCCAGTACAGGCATAAATACTTAATATTCATGAGAAAGATCATGATAAAAATATTTGGCTTGAAGTCTTGAATGTTAGTAGCTTCTCCTAAAGTCCTTACTTCCTTAAATGCAGTCAAACCTAAGAGATTAATTGGGAAAAAATGCAGTGGAACAGGTAGGGTTATCTTAAAGCAACATCAGAGCAGGAAAATTAGAGATTAATGCTAGCTGTTTCCTTTGACTTGGAGAACAAATTAGGTGACCTGAGCTACTAGAACATTTGTCAAAGCTAACTGTCAAGTGATCTTTTTAACTACACACCTGTCCTGTTAAATACAGTAATCTTTCATGTTGTGGGTAATATGGCTCAGCAACACAGCTAACAAAGGGGCATTGACATGTTAAAATTGTGCTGCTCTCTGGCTCTTTTAATGTATTTTTACATTGGCTGCTCTGGCAGTAGAGGTGGTGTGGGTATGGACCTCAGCATCAGCAGAGTCTGCTCCAAGGGCTAATGAGGCTGTGGGGAATCCAGGCTTTGGGCTGATGTTCTGGAAGCAAATGCAGCACAGTGGTACATATAAGGTAATGTCAGGGCTTTGGTGGGTTGGGAAGCTGTGATCCATGAGTAGTCTGCCCTCCATTCCCCTTGCTGAACCGAGCTTCTCCTCCAGCGTGGGCTGTAACAGCCCTGCTGCCTGTGGCTCTTTGCTAACCCCACACTGTTTGTGTTTAGTTAGCTGTGAAAAGGGACCAAGAGAATAGTTTCTCCTTTGCAAGGTGTTAATGTCAGTCTCCCACACACATCCACTTCGAGGCAAAACTAAATTTCCTTTTAAAGGCTCCTCAACTTAAAGGCGAACAATGTGAATCACTGTTTCACCCAGAGTAGGTGTAATCTCTTTTCACTTGACTTACATGACAGCAACCAAACTCAGGTATCACTAATATCTTCTTGCTCTTCTTTCTATTCAAGTTTAAAAGTTTTATGAAGGCTTTGCTATAAGTTTGAAGCAAGAAGCTGATCTATGAAAGCATTTTGTTAGTTTCCCTTCAGCTGCTACAGCTAACAAAACCTGAATATCGATGGAGTTGTTCAAGCAAAACACGTGTCTTTCAAAAACATGTCTTGGTCTGGGGAGATAGTTTAAATCTGCTGGAAAGAGAATTATTGCTGTGGTACAAAAAAAAAACTCCAGCAGCAAGGTTTGTGATTTTTATTTCAAAGGCATGTCCTTTCAGGTACAGACTGAGTTCTACTAGCCATTAAGGTTTAATGATAAAATTAATACACCCTAAAAGTTTAATAAATCCTATATATGAATACATCTGTGTTCAAGGTTTATTAGAGGCTGTCAGTATAAACATTAAGGGCTGTTAAAAAATTAATGTTATTATGTTTCAGTAGACATTTAAAAAGGGAAAAACACTCATAGAGACAGACAAGGGTAAGAGTTGAATAGGTCAAGATTTCAACTACTGTAAGTACCATTGCTCTATGTACTATAGGGGAGAGATAGCAACACACACTTGTTGAAAATCTGGCCTTATATTAAAATTACAGAATCCATTAAATGGGTACATCATTAGGTTGGACGTCTGGAAGAATTCCTTTACTGAAAGGGTTGTTAAACATTGAAACAGACTGCCCAGAGAGGCGGCCGAATCCCCCTCCCTTGAAGTGCTCCAGAAACAGCTGCATGTGGGAGTTAGAGCTGTAGTTTAGTTGACAAGGTGGAGATCAGTCAAAGGTTGGACTCAATGATCTTGGAGGTCTTTTCCAACCTAAATGATTCTGTGATTCTGTGATCATCAGACTCAAGAGGGAGTGGTATACAGGGTGAGGCAAGTGACGGACCTTTTTTGTTCCCTCCACTTCCAATCTACCTTAGATCTCACCACTCTGAACAAGAATTATTTTGTTTTTCCTACAACGAAAGAGATTTTTTTTTTCTTCCCTTCCCCCCACCCTGGTAAAAACCTCAAGTAAACAAATCTATCTTGGTTTTATCCTAAAATGCTTGAATGAAGTCACCTCTTGCTATAAAGTTCAATGCTAGCCTTGAGGTACAGGAAGGTAAAAATTCTATTTGACACTATATTTTAGAGCAGGACAATAATGCATCCTGGTTCCCTTGCTTTCAAACAGACATACTTTTGGTAGTAGAGACATACCACAGTCTGAAAGCAAATCCCACAGCAAATGGACCTTTTGTTATGGCTTGTGAGAATGTATAGCACTTCCTAATTTGAGGAAGAAAATAATAAAAACATGGATGAATGCCCATCCAATTCTATGTTTGTTTGAAAAATCTAGATGTTTTAAAAAACCAAAAATCTAGTGTTTTAAAAGACAAGCTCTTAATTGGCATGTTTCTCAATAATTTAAGAGGAAGGTTAAATGCATGATAAAATGTATAAGAGGATGGGATTTTCTTCTGTTTTTTTTTTTACCTTTAAGCTACCAGGAAAGCTAATTTTCTTATAACTTTGCTTGAGGAGCCATTGGAGACCTCACATGTTAACTTTGAACCTTTTCTACCCTGAAGAAAGACAGAGAGATAAATTTTCTCCTGAGTATTTTTCAGTAATCAAGTTAAAAGTCAAAATCAAACAGTGCGAGACTCACCTTCCCTCTCATTACTGAGGATTTATTTGCATAGATTTTTCTGCTGCCATAATTTCCTCCTCTTCTTTGTCCAGAAATCTGGAAACTCTGAGGAGTCACCTGGGAAAGAGTGATAAGAGATGAATTGTCACTATGACACAAATGTACAGATCCAGAGGTAAATATGTCATCTGATATTTACGCTTAAAGACAAGGAAAAAGAACATAAACCAAACTTTCACCTCCTCCTTTCATAATGCATTATTAGTAACAGTACCTTTCTTCTGTAGGGTTCTCACATGTGCCCTTCATTATTCTGAAAGAGTAGCACAAGATTAGCTTGATTTATCATTGACACTGCTCTCTGGCCTTAAAAAATGTTGTCTTTTAATCCACCCCACTGCAAAAAAATGCTGAATAAACTTCTAAAAGGTGGATGAAATAGTTGCCATAGCCTGAAGGCAGCAACAATGTAAATGCTAACAAGTTATTCTGGTTTTACATGTCTGTTCACCTTTATACAGATTCTACCACCTCTGCGTCTCATACTGCATGTGTTAATGCTTGGGAAGTTCTTTTGGGTCCTATAAACAATCCCATAATACTCTTGAATGAAAACTGAAATAGTTTCCTCTAATTCTCTGATGCCTATTTAATAAGCATATTCTTGCTCTGCACATTTATGGAGTGCCCAGCTTTGCCACCCATACACATTCTCCCATTTTATGACCTTATTCTTTTTCTTAATTCAGCACAATAGCGTGGATTGTGACAATTGCTTATTCAGTTTTAGAGAAAGTAAAAACACAATATCCTTCTCTAAGACCAGCCCACATCTTGAATCCATATGTTTGAGTGTGTAAGAAAACTGGATCTGATGCCCCCACCATGAACAAATTAAGGAAGAATGGTGATAGGAAGAGCAAGGAGCAATCCAGTGTATAACTGTACCCTTTAGAGTGGCTTAATCAATGCAAAATTCAGAGAAAAGATGCTCTGTTTCGTTGTGACCTGATGGGGAGTACATTACCCTCTTGTCCAGTTCAAGTCAGAATACTCTTATTTAGGGCTGACAAATAAATTTACAATCCAGGCCATTTAGTTCACAACCTGTTGGAGTAAGAAACCTCCCAGAAGTAAGAAAAGCTTTCTGTGAGCTGAAGTACATTTTCACCAAAGCCTCTGGATCTCGACTGGTTGTTACTGAAGTAAAAGCCACAACATCTGCTGCTGTCAGCACCCTGAGGTTTCACCCAGAAGTGAGAAGCCCAGTACCAGCTGCTTGCCACAGCCAAACCCCTTTGTGCCCAACACCCAGGCACCCTGAGGGCTTCCCCCAGAGCCACCCAGCTCCAGGCAGGTCCTGCTGTCCAGAGCAGCTGTGGCAGTGCTACCAAAATATTTTCCTTTTTTTTTTTCCAGAGGCTAATCAAGTAACAAGCAGATGACAAATTATTCTGGTGCAAAAGGTTGCAGAGAACAGCAACATCAGGGTCTTCCTGTTAGTCATGGTAGCTGCCTGAAAGCCACCAGCGGATCTGAGCTGTTGCAGCTTGCACACAGGTGAGGACAGGCTGGAAAAGGGACGCTTAGAAGTTTAATCAAATGACATATTTATCCAGGCAGCTGTGGCCATGCTGGACCCAAAATCTCCACAGAAACCACTTGTTAATGATCTAACACTAGATTTTAGCATGGGAAGGGACAGATTGCAATTAGAAACGTTGAACCTGTTCTTGATCTCTCTCTGCAAAGCAAGAGAGCAGTTCTAGGGCTGCAATGGCTGGAGAGGGAGGAGCTGGCACTGGAAGATGTGGCTGGTCCCAACCAAGGCTTCATAGGCTCAGGAATGAAAAATAACAAGGGAAAGAACAGGTTTCATGTTAACACAGTAACTGGAATTTGAGCCTGAAAATTTTCAGTGGTTATTTTTCTTTCTATTTTTACAAAATTTATAATGCAAATATAACTGTGTTTTTGTATGCTGTGCCTTTCAGCTCTATTTATAATTTGACCACCATTTTCAATCCTGGCTGATTAATATTAGTCCATTAAAATCATGCTCAGATTTCTAAAGAAACATTCTCCTTTTTTATTGTTATTGGAAATGGTGAACTCTTGCCTTGCCCTATGGCATGTGTAGGATGACTTTGCCTTTCGGCAGACTCTTAAGGCAAAGTAAAACACTTTCTCATCACATAAGAATCTCAGAAATTAGGCTCTTGAGGATATCCTGTTGGAATAGAGCTGCTGCTCTTGTCCTGTCTCAATGCTCCAGCAGAGTCAGCCTGTGAACTCATGGACTCCCAGCAGTTTGGGTGGAAAGGGGATCTCTGTCCCAGCCCTTGTGCAGAATGGGGCCCAGAGCAAAGCTGGGACAATGCTTCCTCCTCCTCCTCCTCCTCCTCCTCCTCTCCATCCGGTGTTTGCAGGGAGCCATAGGGTCTCCCCTTCTCTGGACTGAACCAGTGCTGTGCCCCTATCCTCTTCTCAAGCAGGGTGGACTCCAGCCCCTGGGATGCACCTGTGGACCTGCTCCCATCCCATCCACTCTCTCCTGTCCATCTGGCTTCTGCTGCAGGGGCTTCTTCCAGCCCTGAGACAGCAGCTGCCTGCCAGCACACTGACCATCACTCCATTCCTATCCACTTCATCCCACAGCAGCTCAATCTCCTTGACTGTTCCACATGCAGGGAGATCAGAAGTGTCACTAAAATCCAAATCATCTTTGCTGAGGACTAAAAGATCCCATCCACATAAGTGAGCTGAGTCTATGCTTCTATAAATTGTTCCCAGATGTTTGCGCATGCCATCCGCTTCCACAGTGACTGCCTACGGACCCACACCACACACACACCCTGCTTTCATCTGAGTGATTCACCATCAGAATGTCCTGACCAACACCATGTTCTAACAATGGTCAGAAAAACATCATTGTATGCATTTGTCACTTTCTCTGTAAGATAATACCCTCACCTTAGTTAAGCTGGATGAGAAGGATGAATGAATTATTAATCTGGGCAATGTTCAGAGCTGGGGGAGGGGAGAAGCACCAACATTTATAAATTATCTTATGAATACAATATAAATTATTCAGCAGCTATACATCCTTCTCACAAAGGAAATCAAATATTTTTTGGCTGTAGTAGGCTTGCAGACTCCTAAACAGAGAAAGAAAGATAAATCTTAAAACATAAATGAAAACAAAAAATGAAGGTAACCCTGATTTTAAAGACCTCATTGGCAAAGTATACCTATGTCACATTTACCTGTGACTTTGTCCACCATTTTAGGGGGGAAAAAGTGCTTATTTTCTTAAGATAAACACTTGTGAAGCTCTAGTTTTACTTGGGTAAGTTCATTTCATTATATTTGTTTATTGCCTTTGTGTGTGTGTGTGTGTGTTTTGTAATGAAATCTCATACATTCTGTAATAGGCCACCTTTCATTAATTAGAACAAAACCCCTTTAAGATTAAAATTGTATTCCTGCCTGTGGTAATTTTACCATGAGTTTAACAAAGCCACAACTCAACCCTAAAATTTCAGAAATTGGGGGAATGACTATACACAGGATTTTGAGCCCATTGGACTTACTATTTTCCTTTTTGAGCTCACACTCTTTCACAGCTGTAAAGGCTTGTGGTTTAAAACAGAAAGGCAGCTTGTATGAGTTAGGCAAGTGAGGTCTTTCTGACCAAATTGCAGATCTTTCTTTCTTTCTATCTTACTTTCTTTCTTTCTTGCTTTCTTTCTTTCTTGCTTTCTTTCTTTCTTGCTTTCTTTCTTTCTTGCTTTCTTTCTTTCTTGCTTTCTTTCTTTCTTGCTTTCTTTCTTTCTTGCTTTCTTTCTTTCTTGCTTTCTTTCTTTCTTGCTTTCTTTCTTTCTTGCTTTCTTTCTTTCTTGCTTTCTTTCTTTCTTGCTTTCTTTCTTTCTTGCTTTCTTTCTTTCTTTTTCTCTCTTTCTTTCTCTCTTTTCTTTTCTTTTCTTTGTTTCTTTCTTTCCCCTAGGGGGGGGAAAAAAATCCCCCAAACATTTCTTTCTACTTTATTTGTTTCTGCAGTAGCTCCCACTCATTGGTGTACTTCTGCAAAGAAATTGTTCTGCCAAATGCAAGTAAAGTGTACTGAAAGTACTTAACTGATCTGTTGATGGATGATGTAAATACTCTCTTTAAAGGGGTACTAATTGTAGAGATAATTATAAGCATTTTAAGGGACTCTTTTTTCATTGACAGCATCGCTCAATATTAGCAACCCATTTAATGAGCAATAGAATCCTGCAAAGGAAATGCTTACATTCACTGCAAAATAAAAAAGTGCAAAAATCAGTTTACTGGGTGGAAAAGCAAATTAGGTACCACCTACAAGATGCCCTTTTCTCTCTCATTCATTCTTTCATACTCTGGGACCATCTCCAGGCAAAACATCAAGCCTGAAACCTGTCCACACCTTCATAATAAAGATCTGAAATTTGCTTTGCATATTCTTCTGCAGAAAGAAAACAAGGGCAAGCCCCTTGGCTGCTGTAAATTGAAATAGCTCCATTGGCTGCAGCAGTGCTCTGCTGCACTGCACTTCTTTACTGGACATGCTTCCTATGATCTGAAGCATTTCTGGTGCAAGGAAAAGGGAAGGGAGAGCCTGGGACACCATTTCTCTTGGCTGTCTCTGAGAAGTAGTTTTCCACCTTAGGAAAAATACATTGCTTTAATTACATTCATTAAGAACATGATATTTTAAACTATTTTATACTGTCATAAATTCTTGTACCTTGCCCAAACTCAGTTTATTTTATCCCTTGTTTAAGGGAAGGCATACTGCTGCAGCTACATCAGGAAAGTTTTATTTAAAATGACAATAAGAAACCTAAACCTGTAACCATTTTAGTTCCCCATTCTAGTTATTCTAGGCAAGAACTTGTTCACCTTTGCTTGGACATACCTTTGAGGGATGAGTAGAATAACACTTTATCTGAGAGGGGCATTGTGTTGCTGCATGAGTTCAGGCCCTCGATGGCTGGTCACAAACACCTCCATGGCTGACCTCATGCTAACCTGCAGAGCAGGGGTTTAGTTTCAGAAGCACAGAACCATTAGAATTAAAAGGTGGGAAAAGACCTTCAAGGTCATAGAATCCAACCTTTGACTGACCACCACTTTGTCAACCAGACCATGGCACTGAGTACCATGTCCTGTCATTTCTTGAATACCTCCACAGATGGTGACTCCACCACTTCCCTGGGTAGCCCATTCCAATGATTAACAACTGTTTCTCTGAATAAATTCTTCCTGATGTCCAGTCTGAAAATCCCCTGGCACTGCTTAAGGCCATTTCCTTTTGTCCTGTTGCTGGTTGCCTTTATTTCAGAAATAAGAAGGGAAAATTCCTTCTCTACAATTTTGTCACTACGTCTTCCAAGAAAAAAACAGAAACCTCAAGATAAAACTCATTTGCTGCTCTCAAAAAGAAGGAAAAGCATCAAGAAATCATTGTTACTCTGTTCCTAGGTTTGGGTAGGTCAGGGACTGAACACAGATTAATCCCAAGCTTTGAGTTCTGGTTACTTCTGCGAAGTAAAGAGTACATGGCCACAACTGGATGGGTGTTAATGAGGATCCTAGTACAGCACTAAGCAAAGACATCTTGCAGTGCATCTGGAACAACACAGCTGTTCTCTTTGAACTGACAGGATGCAGCAAAGGACTGCTGGCACCTTGGTCCTGATGAATTCAGTGGGGTCTTTGTGAGGGTAAAGGCTAACGTGTGAGGTCCGAGGCATGTGGCTTTAAATGAAGCATGTTTGTATATCGTGTCTGTGTGTTTCTCCTGTAAATACATACACATAAAAACACACTTAAGTTGTGAGCCCTCACACGCTACTGGAAAATAAGTAATTTCAAGGGTTTGTTTTGGCTGATAAATCTGATGATTGCTTTGTTGGTTTACAGCAATTTGTAGACTTAGTAATAGAATATAGAAGATATAGAATAGAAGATAACACCAAAGTTAACAATCACCCCACCAGAAAGATTCAGGTAATTGGTGCCTTTGCAAGCCATCAGGAGGCTTCCATGGAAGCTCATCCTTATAGAACACAAGCTGATTAGCTTCTCTTGGCACTGGGGAAATGGAAGAGGTAAAAAGTAATTATATTATTTTCAGTAACCACACTCCAGTTGCAAATGCTTACATGGCTCTGGCTTGCAGATAAATCTTTCTAGCTGGACTACTCATTACTCTTACAAAAGTAAACATAAACACTGATGAGTGCAAACATAGACTGTTACGGAAATTCTGTGGTATCTGAAAATCTTGCAGCTGCTCCCAAGTAAGTCCAAGTTCATCTGGAGGGACTAGAATTTGTAGAACTGAGAGTCCAAAAGACTAAAAAAAAAAAAAAACCTAGCCAGTGTTTTCTCTGTCTGGAAAGTACAGAACTATCAGCTTGAAAATTACAGGCTCTCATCTAATCTTGAAGCTGATTCTGTGAACACTTAGTGCTGAAATTAGACACCATTTTAGGTGGTATCTTTTTAACCACATGGGATCCCTGTGTTGAAAAAATTCTTTGCATATTGGTTTCAGTATTTTTGCCTCGGGGTAATTTCAGTATCTTGCCCTTTATGTTCTAGTAGGGGAGCAAGGGAACAAATGTACAATATGCCATGGTAAATATGTAAAGGCACTTCTTCTACTCTTACCACAGAGGGATTGATCTAAATTCATTAACATACAGACATGGAAAACTTGATTGAAAAACTAATTGAAAAAGAAATTGCAAATAGCATTACACTAGAAGTCTTGTAAAAGTCTTGGTTTTCCACATAACCTTTCTTTCAAAAGCATTTAATTTTTGATAATGTATAAATGTTTATATTCAATTATTTTTTTTTTAAAAAAGAAGAAACGTAGTAAATTTAATAACTATAAATGCAAGTGTACTTTCAGTTCCACTTTTTTTTTATATTTATGAAAATTTTGGGCTCACCTTGCATATCTCAGTTATGTTTTCTCTAGTCTTTCATGGCTGACAGAGTTAGAGATTTATTTTTGATAAGTTAGATAGCATTAGATGATTAGCAGCCTTAATTAAAAAAAATCATAAAACCCACACGAAAACAAAAAAAGGTTAAACTAAACTTAAACCTTAAGCTTAGGGCTGACATGCTAATTCCATTCTAAGGGTAGATAAAGGAATATTTTGCAATGAGGAGTTTTATTTAAATTATTTAAAATATTTGAAGTTGACTCAGTTTTTCATCCTTCATTGCAAAGTTTTAATTTAATGAAAATGAAACATTTAGAGACTTGAAAATAAAAGAACAAAAGATCCTAGTACAGAAAATACTAAACAATGTAATCAGTTATTTTCTTTTAATATTTCCCCTCTTAATCAAGAAAAAAGAAAGGAAAAAAGCCAACAGCCTACATAGAGCAAATTACACAGAAAAATCATAAGCAACTGCAGCCTGTGAAATATTGCCAGTCACAAATTTACCATGACACAATGTAGAGGAAGCTATAGTCTGAAGCCCAAGCTGTCAAATCTGAATTTGGAGTCTCAAAATGCGTAGTTAAACTTAGTGACATTAGGAAAATATCCAAGGGAGATGGCCAAGAGGCACCCAGGAACTGCCTCATTCCTATTTCCCCCCCTAACTTGTGTTTCTAATACAAACATCAAAGGAACTGCTGAAATCAGTGAGGAAAAACCCAGCACTGTAGAATTCAATGAAAAGGAGGATCTGTGGTGGGAGAAAGGGGAGAAGGAAGGCAGGAAGGCAGGAAGGCAGGAAGGCAGGAAGGAAGGAAGGAAGGAAGGAAGGAAGGAAGGAAGGAAGGAAGGAAGGAAGGAAGGATACTTGATTTGAGAGTAAGGAGAGTTGGCCTGGTGAAGAATGAAAGAATAGTTTTTTGTTGTAATGAAGGCTTGTACTGATTTATTGAACCTGTTTCTCCCTCACTGCTTAGTCTTTCAAATAATTTTCTGTGTTACTAGGAACTGCAACAGTAAAAAAACCAGTAGTTATAAGGTATTGAAAATTAAGGGTCTTATTTTGTTCCCAAGGAAGTAGTGGCAAATCCACTTTTGGTTTCAAGAGGAAGAAGACAGAAACTAAAAATTGATTTTATACGTGAATGTCTTAGTTTCAATACTCAGTTTTTAAACATAGTTGGCCAAAGCATGGAATTAAGAAGTATATTTTCAAAAATTAAATATTAATTTTTATTTCATTTTGCATATCATAATACTGTTTTTAAACACCTCCTAGTACTTTATTTTTAATTTAATAATTAAAAAAATGAACAAACTCTCCTCTCCCTCTAGTTCATTTTCATTTGTGCCCATGTAGAGCACTGGCCTGATGAAGAGAGGCTCTGAAGTGTACCAGGTCAACTACAGCCATATAGAAATTAGGACTGAAAGGCAGGCCTGATTCATTGCCTGTGTAATAGTTTGGCTTACTGCTAGAGAAAGGGGTTTGGTGATTAACCTTGGTTTCTTCTCTTTCTTAAGGCTCTAGGAAAAACTTTTGGAATATGGAAAAAACCCATAAGCCAAAATCTTCAGAGAAAGTGTTTATTTTATATAAAACTATTCCTGTTTGAAATAGAAACAGAGTCCTCTTCACACACACCTGCAGAAGTAACACAGGTGCAAACTGGGGAGGCAAAGTAAAACTTCTTTGTTGTCAGGGTATTAACGACATGCTTCATGAAAATTTGTGTCAAATAACCAATATGTAAATATTTATCCACTCACACTTTGGCTTTTCAGAGGTCTGCGCTTGAGGGTCTGCTAGAAAGCACCATTGTGATGGTTTGCTCTAAGCATATCATGTCATAACGTGGGCATTAGGACTTCTTGCTGCCTTTTGAGGCTCAGTAGTCGTGCTTGCTTTAAGATTCCAGTCAAAGGACATCCCCACCAGCTGCTTCACTGGTTGATTTCCTTAAAAACCTGCTACTTGCCTGTAACTTCGAGCTGTAGATCTGCCTATGTTTGTGGGATGGACTGAGAAGTTCCCTGATAGCTCTTTTCCCTCATGGTCCTTCTTCCAGAGGGTTGAGTTACTTCACTGATAAGTTAAATGGATCACTTCTTTAAAAACAAGACAATCCTTTTGTCTTTATCAGACTCTTCTCTATAGTTCCTCCATCATCCTTCTTGAAGGGCAGATAATTGAATGGGACTACTTCAGCAGACATCACACCACCAGTGCCAAGCAGAGATTGTCCAGCCTCTGCTCTCCTTCCTGACACATCCATTTCTGTGTACCCTATATTACAGCAGCTCTTTGGGCCACGGCACCACACAAGGTTAATTTTCTTCCAGCATTACCATCACATATGTGAGTTTCTTCAGAATCCTTTTTCTCTCTATTCATTGTTCCCAAAAAGGGCAGCTTGCATCTAGAAATGATACAGCATACCTTGCGTGTTTCAGTAGCCATAGAGATTGTGTAAAGAAAAACTATTTTAGAATTCTTGAACCAAAAATTTTGCATTTGGCAAGGGAAGCAATCCATATGTCTTACATTTTGCAACAGTGAATCATGCTTTAAATCCTGAGTAATCCTAGTGAATTAAGTGAAACCTTTTAAAGTGTAAAGTATTATAAAATGCAATGTCAATATAAACAGGGAACTGTCGCAGGCTGCATCTACACCACTCTCAGTCTAAACCAGGAGTGCACTTCTGAAACTGATCTCCCGACTCTCTCCCCATGCTGAGCTTGGGGACGCAGACCAGAGCAGTTTCTGAGCATGAGAACTGCTTTCCCTTTGGGAGAAACCAACGCAACCAGTGCACCTGGAGAGCATGTCCAAGGTGCTCCTGTCAGGCAGCCTGCAGGACCAGCCTGTGCCTGGACAGCCCCAGGAGGCACCCAGATGCCAATGCTGGTGCAATGCAGACACTTGGTGCTTACATCCCTGTTTCATCCTGTCCACTGCTCACAGACAGGTCTGTGCCTTGTTTGTTTGCTCCTCTGCATGTACACTCGTCATGAGAGGGATTGGGCTCTCCCTCTCCCCTGGGGCTTGTCCTAATAAAGTCCCCCCTGGGGACCAAAGACCAGTATTAACAAGAATTCTTCAGGAAGATTAGGCCTTCCCAAGGGTAGACTCCTGGTTCCCACCTCACTTTAGCCACTTGGAGAAGTGTGTGAGCAGAGCTGCTCCTGCTGCTGGCCTCAGAGGGTCAGATAATCCTCACAGGACCAGGGGAGACGTCTGACAGCACTTTCACAACACTCATACACCCCCAGAAACCCTGAGCAGCTAGGGGTGATGATGCATAGTTAGCACCTCTCACATCCATAGCACAGCCTCCTGCTGAGTCTGGCTTCTCTGCAGAACTGATCCTGTTCACTCTCTAGGTGTTTCACTCTCTTGCAGCCAGCTCCTAGGTAGAGGAGCTTTCCCTTCTAAAATCTTTCATGGCAGGAAAAAAAGGTTTGAAATTATAAACTGTCCCAGACATTCATTCAGCACAGCTGGGGCCATGCAACACTGCATGGATGAGGAAAGACAAGAAAAGAGATCATCACCCCTCTCTTCTTTCTATTCCAGACTGGCAGGAGGCCAAACTGGCTCTAAGAGTAAATTAGAGCAACATAAAAAATCTCTGTTCCATCTGAGGATCCTAAGGGACCCATACTGCTAGCTCAGCCCTTCGTGTCAGCCCACTAAATAGATCAGAGGAGTGTAGGCTACATACATCAAAGTTTCTGATTTATTTTACCTTAAGTAATAACAAGTACGTGTTCAACATACTAAATATCTTCCATATAGTAGATAGGAGTGTTGCTGTAACTTATGTAGATTTTTGAAGGAATCACCAAATCTGTTCTTCTTATCTTATAGAAAGAAGCAAAAACATTTGGTGTGATGCCTACCTAACAGACAGTGCTCCTGAGCAGCAGATGTGCACTGGCTGTATAATGGCATAGGGAAGGAGCTATGAATAGTGCATCCCTCTTTGCAACCTCTGCAACAGAGTAACAGCACCAAAATTCTTTTCAGAGGTTATTAGATTGGATTGAATTCCTGTTAAAGCCTGAGGAATCTAAATGTTCACAACTCAGGGTGGATTAAAAATGATCACTAGAAAGTGCAGGTATTACAGGTCACATGAATCAATCTACAGAGAGAAATATGATAGAAAAAGGATCAGACAATGCTTCCTTTGCAAAGTCAAAAAAGTTTTGACAGTTTTACCTTCCAGAAACTTTGAAACAAAGTTTCAAAGTCTTCCACTTTACTTTTTTATTTCTGATAATATCATTTTACACAAGAGGTCTACTTTCACAAGTGGTCATGATTTTTCAGTCCAATCCAAATATATCAATAAAGTAAAAAGTGAAGAAAAAAAAACCAAACAGTGATGGTCTCAATTCCTGAAAATATCTTAGTCAATCAGAATTTCCTTCTAAAATTGAAACTCTTGGTATTAACAAGTGGCTAAACGAGAAACCATTTCTTGGTGCTGCGAAGCAGTTGCTCACATGAGTGACTCCATCAGAACATTTACCTGAAGAATATCAAATATTGTAAAGATGCTCACAAAATAGAAGTCAAAGCTTGCTGCTACAGAAGTGCTAATAGTGATAATAAGGTGCTAAAAGTCTTTACTTTCCTTCCACCGATAGTGTGACAGGACACCTCATAATAGGAAAGCTTGGGTTTAACATATTTGTAAGTGTGACAGAGCAAGGGCCTACCATGTCACATTTCCATGTATAGAATATCTTCCTCCTGCAATGTGAGAATGGCATAGTGCCCCTCTGTCTCAGTAGTGTGGGGATATCTATTCAAGTTCAGTTTTCACTACTGTACCTAAAGTTTGCATAGGAATTTGTCTTAAAAACTTAAAATTAGCAGATACTTTTTTTTTCAGTCCATAACAGAAGTAAATAATTAATCTGCATTTCAGGAGGTTTTTTTTTTGTTTTCTTTCTTTCTTTTTTTTTTTTTTTGCAAGAAGAGTGGAACTGAAGTAATGTAACAGAAGAAGCAATTATTTATTTTGTAATTATTCACCTTTTCAAGAGAACTTACTTTTATTTACAAAATGGAATACATGGGATGAGGGGAAAACATAGAAACAGTTACCAATGCAATACAAGATGATGAAGCACTAGAAAAATAACAATGGGTTTCATCTCGTAAAATACAAAATATTTTGCCTTATGATCCCATTATCTCCCCAGTAGGCCAACCCTGCTGGCCCTTGACTTTGATTGTTTCAGGTTAGGGTTTCCATTTTAACGAGGGTAAGAAACCCAAGCTCTGCCTCCCTTCACTTGGAGCTGCAGGGCTGTGGCACTGCTGCTGATCACCATCACAGCGTCACGCGTTAGGAAACTGAAAAAACAAGGCTTTTTAAAAAATGGTGATTTCTTTACACATGGTCACTTGGGGGTCTTCCCTTACACAAGGGCCAAAATTATTGCAATGGTCGGAGTAGTGATTCACTGTTTTATCCTTTACTCTACCGTCACTTTATAGTTGGGGAATTTTTTTTTTTCGTTTTACCTGGAAAAAACCCAAGTCTTTATCATGGGTCTGTGCACCTCCTCTTAGCCAAGCACAGCCTGAAGGAAGTGCCTTCCTTGATAACCTTCATTTGAAGCTCTCGGCGAGGATTACGTCGATATTTATCCCCATTCCCCGGGCTGGCTGCCAATCCAGGGCTCCGGGCTGCCCACAGCAGCGGCCCGGGAAGCGAGGGGCAGGCGGTGCGGCCTCCCGGCCTGTCTGCTCCCTGCAGGAATGCCTGAAGCCCCGCCACACACAGGCAGCGGCGGCTGTGCCCAGCAGAAAAAGAGGAAAAGGCATTTCCTTGTATCCCTATGACGTTGCAAATTTAATTCCCTCGCCATCACAACGCTTTCGGTTGCCCACCAAGCTTTCCTTGCCTACCTCCATCTCCCTGGCCGCTCAGCAGAGCGTGTGGCCAGGCCTGGCCAGGCCGGGACCAGCTGTCCGAGGGCCCGGCCGGGACACGGCGGTGTCTCGGCCGGAGGTTGCTAC
Source organism: Onychostruthus taczanowskii (assembly GCF_017590055.1). Taxonomy (NCBI): domain Eukaryota; kingdom Metazoa; phylum Chordata; class Aves; order Passeriformes; family Passeridae; genus Onychostruthus; species Onychostruthus taczanowskii. The sequence continues at coordinate 4,395,977 of NW_024502791.1, forward strand.
ACTGCGGTAGGTCCGTGGGCAGGCAGCGCAGGATGAGCGTGTGCTGCGCCTCCGCACAGGGCCGGGAAGGCTGCCAGCACAGACCTGCAGCGCTGCCCTCGCCCCAGCCTGCGGCTCCGGGCATGCCGGCCTCCCGCTGCCCTCACCACGCAGCCCTCCTGGCCGTGCCGAGCCACCTCCTTGGTGTGGGGACGAGGACATGGCACAGCTCCCCGGAGCGCACGAGGAGCGAGTCTCAGCTTCCTTGCTGGGCGACCGCGCCTTGGAAGCTCTGCAAGTCTTGACTAAGGACCATTTCTGATGAGTTTACCTCATTGTAAGCCCACAGCGCTTCAAAAGCAAGCAAGCAAACAAAAAAGCACAGGAGCTAAAAATTTTGGCCCATCTCGCTATGAATCTGGAGGGTGTTTTTTGTTTGTTTACATTGCCGAGTAATAAAAACGTAATGTAGGTTTTGCATTTGGAGAAAATAAGGCGAATGGGAGCTTACTTGGAAAGGGAGACACGTGTCTGCCTGTCTGTCTGAGCGCAGATGGCCTTGCACTGCAGTCTCGAGGCTCTGAATATGAAAATGAATCACATCAGCCCACAACATTTCCCAGTGTTTCGAGAGTTCTGCTTTCAACACAGATATGAATGTATATAGCAATGATCTTTATTGTCCTGACTTGAGTGATGTCATATTTTTCCATCAGGATACTGGGTGACAGCACATTTGTAGGCTTTGGGCTAAATGTATAACGAGCATGAAATTCCCTTGAATGTCAAAATAAGACCAAAAGAGAAAAAAAGAGTGGAAAGGTCATATGGAAAAAACCTCCAATAATAAATATGACTTTTGTGGCCGCCTGAGTCTGGCTGTCACCGTGATGAGCCCACCGAGGCAGACACCCCGGCAACATCCCGATAATCTTATTATTTGCATGACATTAGCCATGAGGCCGGGGGGTGGGGAGGGATGGGGGAGGGGAAGGCGGAAGAAGACCGCCAAAAGCATCCAGGCGGCCCCGGGCGAGCGTTCGGGCCCCTGCCGGTGGTGCCGGGGGTGCGGCGGGGCCGGGCCGGGCCGGGCGCGGATTGGCGTGCGCAGCTACTCGCGGCGGTGCGGTAGCGGCGCGCGGGGCCCTGCGGAGCGCGGTAATGATGTCAACTTGTTATTTACTTTCCAGCGCCGGGTGACGGCGCAGCGCGAAAGGAGAATCAATCAGCCGCCGGGTGACCCGCCAGGCGCAAAAAAACGGGAGCCGGGCGGGGGAGGGGAAGCACATGGAGCCGCGTTGCATCATCCGCCCGGGGGTGGGGGGGACACGGGCGGGACACGGGGACACGCGTGGGACGGGCGCGCTGGAGGCTAAAGAGTCGCAGCGCTGCCGCCCGCGGGTGTCGCGCCCAGCGAGATGCGCTAAAGCTCGTTTATGCTGATTCACAGCCCGCCCGGCCCCCGCGCCCCGGGGCGCTGACTGGGCACCGCCGCCCGCCCCGGTCCGGGGCAGCGGGGGCGGCGCGGGGGTCGCTCCGGCAGCGCCGCCCGGGCAGTCCG
>NW_024502791.1:4398268-4398596 GCF_017590055.1 Onychostruthus taczanowskii
GGCCGGCCGCGGGACCGAGCGTGCGGGGGACAGAGGGCGGCCGCGGGCACCGCGCGTCCCCGCGCGCCGGGCCGGCCGGGGAACGAGGCGCCGCTCGGCGGGAGGGGGAGGGGAGAGCAGGGCTGCCTTTTTTGCGTGTGCCTGGTTTGTCACCGGGTTTCAGTTGCGGGGGGGGTGTCAAAGCACAACACAACCACAGGCGGGGCGAGGGCTGGCGGCACCCCGGGGCATCCCCGGGGGCGTTGGCGGCGGCGCCTCCTCGAGCTGCGCGTCCCGGCGTGCGGGACCGACGCAGGTGGGGGAGGGCGCGGCCGGTTCGCCCCCAGCC